>NC_042969.1:34787208-35067501 GCF_901001165.1 Salmo trutta | reverse complement strand
TAGTAGGCAGGTAGAGGTATAGTTAGGTAGTAGAGGTATAGTTAGGTAGGTAGAGGTATGGTTAGGTAGTAGAGGTATAGTTAGGTAGTAGAGGTATAGTTAGGTAGGTAGAGGTATAGTTAGGCAGGTAGAGGTAGTAGAGGTATAGTTAGGCAGTAGAGGTATAGATAGGTAGTAGAGGTATAGTTAGGTAGTAGAGGTATAGATAGGTAGTAGAGGTATAGTTAGGCAGGTAGAGGTATAGTTAGGCAGGTAGAGGTATAGTTAGGTAGTAGAGGTATAGTTAGGTAGTAGAGGTATAGTTAGGTAGTAGAGGTATAGTTAGGTAGGTAGAGGTATAGTTAGGTAGGTAGAGGTATGGTTAGGTAGTAGAGGTATAGTTAGGTAGTAGAGGTATAGTTAGGTAGGTAGAGGTATAGTTAGGTAGGTAGAGGTATAGTTAGGTAGTAGAGGTATAGTTAGGCAGGTAGGGTATAGTTAAGTAGTAGAGGTATAGTTAGGTAGGTAGAGGTATAGTTAGGGCAGAGGTAGAGGTATAGTTAGATAGTAGAGGTATAGTTAGGCAGGTAGAGGTATAGTTAGGTAGTAGAGGTATAGTTAGGTAGGTAGAGGTAGGTTAGGTAGTTAGAGGTATAGTAGGTATGAGGTATATGGTTAGGTAGGTAGAGGATATGTTAGGCAGGTAGAGGTCGAGGTCTAGTTAGGCTAGGTTAGAGGTATAGTAGGTAGGTCAGAGGTATAGTTAGGTAGTAGTAGAGGTATAGTTAGGCTAGTAGAGGTTATAGTTAAGCTAGGTAGAGGGATAGTTAGGTCGGTAGAGGTATAGTTCGGTAGGTTAGAGGTATAGTTCGATAGTCGAGGTATAGTTAGGTAGGTAGAGGTATAGTTAGGTAGGTAGAGGTATAGTTAGGTAGTTATAGAGGTTTATGGTTAGGTCAGGTAGCAGGTTCTAGTTAGGTAGGTAGAGGTTTAGTCTAGGTAGGTAAGGATTCGTTAGGTGGTAGGGGTATAGTATAGTTAGGTAGGTAGAGGTATAGTTAGGAGTTAGGTATAGTAAGTCTAGAGGATAGTTAGGTAGGTAGAGGTATAGGTTAGGTAGTTGTAGGGTATATTTAGATAGTAGAGGTATAGTTAGGCAGGTAGAGGTATGGTTAGGTAGGTAGAGGTATAGTTAGGTAGTAGAGGTATAGTTAGGTAGGTAGAGGTATAGTTAGGTAGGTAGAGGTATAGTTAGGTAGTAGAGGTATAGTTAGGTAGTAGAGGTATAGTTAGGTAGGTAGAGGTATAGTTAGGTAGGTAGAGGTATAGTTAGGTAGGTAGAGGTATAGTTAGGTAGTAGAGGTATAGTTAGGTAGGTAGAGGTATAGTTAGGTAGGTAGAGGTATAGTTAGGTAGGTAGAGGTATAGTTAGGCAGGTAGAGGTATAGTTAAGTAGTAGAGGTATAGTTAGGTAGGTAGAGGTATAGTTAGGTAGGTAGAGGTATAGTTAGGTAGGTAGAGGTATAGTTAGGTAGTAGAGGTATAGTTAGGTAGGTAGAGGTATAGTTAGGTAGTAGAGGTATAGTTAGGTAGTAGAGGTATAGTTAGGTAGTAGAGGTATAGTTAGGTAGGTAGAGGTATAGTTAGGTAGGTAGAGGTATAGTTAGGTAGGTAGAGGTATAGTTAGGTAGGTAGAGGTATAGTTAGGTAGGTAGAGGTATAGTTAGGTAGGTAGAGGTATAGTTAGGTAGGTAGAGGTATAGTTAGGTAGGTAGAGGTATAGTTAGGTAGTAGAGGTATAGTTAGGTAGTAGAGGTATAGTTAGGTAGGTAGAGGTATAGTTAGGTAGGTAGAGGTATAGTTAGGTAGTAGAGGTATAGTTAGGTAGTAGAGGTATAGTTAGGTAGGTAGAGGTATGGTTAGGTAGTAGAGGTATAGTTAGGTAGGTAGAGGTATAGTTAGGTAGGTAGAGGTATAGTTAGGCAGGTAGAGGTATAGTTAGGTAGGTAGAGGTATAGTTAGGTAGTAGAGGTATAGTTAGATAGTAGAGGTATAGATAGGTAGTAGAGGTATAGTTAGATAGTAGAGGTATAGTTAGGTAGGTAGAGGTATAGTTAGGTAGTAGAGGTATAGTTAGGTAGTAGAGGTATAGTTAGGTAGGTAGAGGTATAGTTAGGTAGGTAGAGGTATAGTTAGGTAGGTAGAGGTATAGTTAGGTAGTAGAGGTATAGTTAGGTAGGTAGAGGTATAGTTAGGTAGTAGAGGTATAGTTAGGCAGGTAGAGGTGTAGTTAGGTAGTAGAGGTATAGTTAGGCAGTAGAGGTATAGTTAGGTAGGTAGAGGTATAGTTAGGTAGTAGAGGTATAGTTAGGCAGGTAGAGGTGTAGTTAGGTAGTAGAGGTATAGTTAGGCAGGTAGAGGTATAGTTAGGTAGGTAGAGGTATAGTTAGGTAGTAGAGGTATGGTTAGGTAGTAGAGGTATAGTTAGGTAGGTAGAGGTATAGTTAGGTAGTAGAGGTATGGTTAGGTAGTAGAGGTATAGTTAGGTAGTAGAGGTATAGTTAGGTAGTAGAGGTATAGTTAGGTAGGTAGAGGTATAGTTAGGCAGGTAGAGGTATAGTTTAGGTAGTAGAGGATAGTTAGGTAGGTAGAGGTATAGTTAGGCAGGTAGGGTATAGTTAGGCAGGTAAGGTATAGTTAGGTAGGTAGAGGTATAGTTTAGGTAGGTAGAGGTATAGTTAGGAGTAGAGGATAGTTAGGCAGTAGGTATAGTTAGTAGGTAGGGTAGAGGTATAGTTAGGTAGGTAGTTAGGAGGTAGGTATGTTAGGTAGGTAGAGGATCGTAGGAAGGTAGAGGTATAGTTAAGTAGTAGAGGTATAGTTAGGTAGGTAGGAGGTATAGTTAGGTAGGTAGAGGTTATAGTGGTAGGTAGAGGTAATAGTAGGTAGGTAGAGGTATAGTAGGTAGGTAGAGGTATAGTTAAGTAGTAGAGGTATAGTTAGGTAGTAGAGGTATAGTTAAGTAGTAGAGGTATAGTTAGGTAGGTAGAGGTATAGTTAGGTAGTAGAGGTATAGTTAGGTAGGTAGAGGTATAGTTAGGTAGGTAGAGGTATAGTTAGATAGTAGAAGTATAGTTAGGCAGGTAGAGGTATAGTTAGGTAGTAGAGGTATAGTTAGGTAGTAGAGGTATAGTTAGGTAGTAGAGGTATAGTTAGGTAGGTAGAGGTATAGTTAGGTAGGTAGAGGTATAGTTAGGTAGGTAGAGGTATAGTTAGGCAGGTAGAGGTATAGTTAGGCAGGTAGAGGTATAGTTAGGTAGTAGAGGTATAGTTAGGTAGGTAGAGGTATAGTTAGATAGTAGAGGTATAGTTAGGTAGGTAGAGGTATAGTTAGGTAGGTAGAGGTATAGTTAGGTTGTAGAGGTATAGTTAGGTAGTAGAGGTATAGTTAGGTTGTAGAGGTATAGTTAGGTAGGTAGAGGTATAGTTAGGTAGTAGAGGTATAGTTAGGTAGTAGAGGTATAGTTAGGTAGTAGAGGTATAGTTAGGTAGTAGAGGTATAGTTAGGTAGTAGAGGTATAGTTAGGCAGTAGAGGTATAGTTAGGTAGGTAGAGGTATAGTTAGGTAGTAGAGGTGTAGTTAGGTAGGTAGAGGTATAGTTAGGTAGTAGAGGTATAGTTAGGTTGTAGAGGTATAGTTAGGCAGGTAGAGGTATAGTTAGGTAGGTAGAGGTATAGTTAGGCAGGTAGAGGTATAGTTAGGTAGTAGAGGTGTTTATACATCCCAATAAGTAGGAATGGAGATAAATATGAACTTTTTGATTATAGGTTTCTGAAGATGTGTTATTTTCAGAGGGTAAATTGGTGTGAAAAGGTATTTAACCACACTGTCTGCTGTGGGAGAGTTACAGTACAACACCGAGGTCCCATACAGACAACAGAAGGCGGATGCAACTTCCTTCCAGACAGACAGGATCTGTATCCCAAATGGCACCTTACTCCCTTTATAGTGCACTACTTTTGATCAGGGCCTATCAGGCTATATAAGCACTAAATAAGGAAAAGGGTGCAATTTGTGTGACTCATCCAGGCTGTGTCCCACAGTCCATGTGGTGTGTGATGCATCTGGAGGTAACAGGACAGCAGAGTGAGGTTGATACCTTTTCACACGTCTGATGAGTGATACAGAATTGAGGGTGGAAGTGGAATAATTGATTTGGACGACTGCCACTGTGCATCATGGGAAACAGCTGTTGAGTTGACGATTACACCACCACCACACCTTGTGATGGCATAATACAAACACTATAAATCAGGGACCAATATACAAATTCTATCTGGAAAGGAAATAGCCTGCGTCTACATCTTTAACAATTATAATACTGAAGTGTCACAGGTTCAGTGGCGATTTTATTATGTAAATCTTGTTGGGGCAAATTCAACCAAAAGATTTTTCGATGCATGCCAGCAAAGCCACTACACAACACTAAACAATACATGAATTGGACTATAATGGTGCCCACAAACTGTTAGGGCCTACGTGAAGTTGTCCCAGCAGCAGAGTGCCAGCAGCAGAGTCCCAACACCTTACCACTGTTATACCTGGCTATCAGCGGAGCCTTGTCTGGCAGCAAAACAGTTCATTCAGCCTCATTTACTACTACCTTTTAAAAAAACATAGCTGATATGGCTGACTTGCTTAAACTAATGTGCTTTCTAATGACTATTGAGATGTACAAACTATGGCATAAGGGGACGACGAGTGGATAAGAGGCAATCCGTATTTTCGATTAAGGCATTAATGAGCGAGCTAGGACGGACATAGTCAATATAACTATTTGTTCAGCACTTCTGAAATGTACAGCGACAGAACTCAGAACATGGGCTGTTCTTACAGTATTCTCTCTGTATACCAAGTCAGAACTGTAGAATAAATAAATGGGGCATATAAACAGACAATGAAAGCTCTTACAATATTTGATGATGACATTTCTCTAAAACAGGCTGTAAGCTATGTGCACCACCAAGTCAGAACAGTAGGCTAAGTTCTGAGGGGGAAAGGAACCAAATTATTAGGGTGATGCACATGGGCTACTAACAGCTTACTATACAACATACACTTCGTAATACTTTATTAGCTACGGTAAACATATCTCCCTGGGATATTACATCATTTATGCAACTGCATACAATACATTTTTGGACTCACTTGAATGGGAAGGTGGCACAGCGGTCCATCTTGGGAACATTTTGTCATCAAACTGTCATCAAAGTCTATCATTCTCTGGATTTATGGTGCTTTCAAGACAACTGGGAACTCAGAAAAAAATAAGGTTGAATCATGATGACGTTAGTGATCTTCAGGGTGGAGCTCTAGAAAGAGGCCCGAGTTTCCGACTTGGAATTCCGAGTTGGATGACCGTTCAAAACATATTTCTCTCTACATTATACACCACCCACATCTACAGAACATACACTTAGTATTACTTTCTTGGATACAATATACCTTCAAGGCTGTTGGAAAATCATTCCTCATGAAGCTGGTTGAGAGAATGCCAAGAGTGTGCAAAGCTGTCATCAAGGCAAAGGGTGACTACTTTAAGGAATCTCAAATATAAAATATATTTTGATTTGTTTAACACTTTTGGGGTTTCTGCATGATTCCATATGTGTTATTTGATAGTTTTGATGTCTTCACTATTATTCTACAATGGAGAAAATAGTAAAAAATAAAGAAAAACCCTGGAATGAGTAGGTGTGTCCAAACTTTTGACTGGTACTGTATATATATATAATTATATATATATTTTAGCTACACAGGTGGGGCGGCTCAAACAGGTGGGGCACTTCCCCACCCGCCCTGAATGACGGTTTCCCACTGCATAGCTGTGACAGATTTGCATGCCTGGCCATGTGACTTGAGCTGCATGTATTTAAACCCCCGTTTTGTGTTTCTTGGGGGCCACCCACAGGAAGTGAATGAAGTCTGGAGGCATGGTGCAGCACATGTTTTTGACAGAGCAGGTGAAGACTTATTTTGGTAAAAACAAATGGCTATTGTATTTGTTTGAGCTGAAGTGAGCTCTTCAGAAACTGAAAAACTGCCTCTTGGGCTGCATTGCTTCCTGTGTCCCTGTTTTGTTTCTTTGTATGGTTTGTGTGTCTCTGCTGCCTGCTGCTCAATACCACACCTGGAACTTGTCACCTCAGCTTCACACTGCTCAATACCACACCTAGAACCTGTCACCTCTGCTGCCTGCTCAATACCACACCTAGAACCTGTCATCTCTGCTGCCTGCTCAATACCACACCTTGAACCTGTCACCTCTGCTTCCTCCTGCTCAATACCACACCTATAACCGGTTACCTCTGCTTCCTGTTCAATACCACACCAAGGACCTGTCACCTCCGCTTCCGGATACCTGTTCAATACAACACCTAGAACCTGTCACCCCTGCGTCCTGCTTCCTGCTCAATACCACACCTAAAACCGGTCACCTCTGCATCCTGGTCAATACCACACCTAGAACCTGTCACCTCTGCTTCCTGCTTCCTGCTCAATACCACACCTGGAACCTGTCACCTCTGCTGCCTGCTCAATACCACACCTAGAACCTGTCACCTCTGCTTCCTGCTTCCTGCTCAATACCACACCTGGAACCTGTCACCTCTGCTTCCTGCTGCTCAATACCACACCTAGAACCTGTCACCCCTGCTTCCTGCTTCCTGCTCAATACCACACCTAGAACTGGTCACCTCTGCTTCCTGCTCAAAACCACACCTAGAACCTGTCACCTCTGCTTCTTGCTCAGTACCACACCTAGAACCTGTCACCTCTGCTTCTTGCTCAGTACCACACCTAGAACCTGTCACCTCTGCTTCCTGCTGCTCAATACCACACCTAGAACCTGTCACCTCTGCTTCCTGCTTCCTGCTCAATACCACACCTAGAACTGGTCACCTCTGCTTCCTGCTCAAAACCAGACCTAGAACCTGTCACCTCTGCTTCCTGCTAAATACCACACCTAGAACCTGTCACCTCTGCTTCCTGCTAAATGCCACACCCAGAACCTGTCACCTCTACCTCCTGCTTGCTGCTCAAAACCACACCTTGAACCTGTCACCTCTGCTTCTTGCTTCCTGCTCAATACCATACCTAAAACTGGTCACCTCTGCTTCCTGCTCAAAACCACACCTAGAACCTGTCACTTCTGCTTCCTGCTTCCTGATCAATACCACACCTAGAACTTGTCACCTCTGCTTCCTGCTCAAAACCACACCTAGAACCTGTCACCTCTGCATCCTGCTCAGTACCACACCTAGAACCTGTCACCTCTGCTTCCTGCTCAATACCACACCTAGAACCTGTCACCTCTGCTTCTTGCTTCCTTCTCAATACCACACCTAGAACCTGTCACCTTTCCACCTTGTGACAAAAGTAGCACTTTAATACTGTACAATCTAAAGAGAAGTAGCTGAAACAATATCATCCTGATCGTTACTGCGCCAACCACAGCACAGAGGAAGAGACATGGCCTTGGGCCTGACAATGGAAGCACCTCAACAGCAAAGAGGCACTGGCTGTGTCCCAATACCCATAGAGTACCACAGTATGAGTCATAATACCCATAAAACCTTGCGGTCAAACAAGGAAATGGTTCCAATCGTTTTTCCACCATTCTTTTTTCCTATAGGGGATTTTAGAAACACTTATCAATATATAACGTCATGCCAGGGTAAGCCTACACGAAACACAGCCCTTATTTTAAGTGTTTCTAAAATCCCCTATTGGAAAAAATGAAGGGTGGAAAAACAATTGGAACCATTTCCCTGTTTGACCGCTAGGTGTTATGGGTATTATGGCACCTCCACTGTGGGGCTCTATAAAACTATTGGAACCATTTCCCTGTTTGACCGCTAGGTTTTATGGGTGTTATGACACCTCCACTGTGGGTCTTTATAAACCTATTGGAACCATTTCCCTGTTTGACCGCTAGGTGTTATGGGTATTATGACACCTCCACTGTGGGGCTCTATAAAACTATTGGAACCATTTCCCTGTTTGACCGCTAGGTTTTATGGGTATTATGACACCTCCAATGTGGGGCTCTTTACTTGCATCCTAAATAGTAGGCCTTTTGAGTAAGTGAAAACATAAAGTTTAATAGAATGCGACATTTTGAAAATCGAGAATACTTTAAATGCCGGGATGTCATACTCACTTTGGCTTTGACAACAGCTGATCAATTAGACATGGGGATGCGCTATCGAAATCAATGAATTGTGGAAAAAAACGCATTCTCAGTATGCGAAAATATATATTTTTTAAACAATTGTATGGTTTAAGTGCCAGGATGTTATACACAATTAGATGCACACTTTTCCCACAATGCTTTGGAAGAGGTGGGCTGTGAGTGATAGGCCTTAATTCTCTTCAACTAGCCAAACAACAAAACTGTGCTACTTAGACGCCGACTAGTGAAGCTTTTGCGATAGGGTTCAAATATACAGTAGGCTAAGTCATTTTGTTTTCTCATTAAAATGATCACGAGTATCGCATTGTACAGTCGTGGCCAAAAGTTTTGAGAATGACACAAATATAAATTTTCACAAAGTTTGCTGCTTCAGTGTCTTTAGATATTTTTGTCAGATGTTACTATGGAATACTGAAGTATAATTACAAGCATTTCGTAAGTGTCAAAGGCTTTTATTGACAATTACATGAAGTTGATGCAAAGAGTCAATATTTGCAGTGTTGACCCTTCTTTTTCAAGACCTCTGCAATTCGCCCTGGCATGCTGTCAATTTACTTCTGGGCCACATCCTGACGGATGGCAGCCCATTCTTGCATAATCAATGCTTGGAGTTTGTCAGAATTTGTGGGGTTTTGTTTGTCCACCCGCCTCTTGAGGATTGATCACAAGTTCTCAATGGGATTAAGGTCTGGGGAGTTTCCTGGCCATGGACCCAAAATATCGATGTTTTGTTTGTTCCCCGAGCCTTATGGCAAGGTGCTCCATCATGCTGGAAAAGGCATTGTTCGTCACCAAACTGTTCCTGGATGGTTGGGAGAAGTTGCTCTCGGAGGGTGTGTTGGTACCATTCTTTATTCATGGCTGTGCTCTTAGGCAAAATTATGAGTGAGCCCACTCCCTTGGCTGAGAAGCAATCCCACACATGAATGGTCTCAGGATGCTTTACTGTTGGCATGACACAGGACTGATGGTAGCGCTCACCTTGTCTTCTCCGGACAAGCTTTTTTCTGGATGCCCCAAACAATTGGTAAGGGGATTTATCAGAGAAAATGACTTTACCCCAGTCCTCAGCAGTCCAATCCCTGTACCTTGCAGAATATCAGTCTGTCCCTGATGTTTTTCCTGGAGAGAAGTGACTTCTTTGCTGCCCTTCTTGACACCAGGCCATCCTCCAAAAGTCTTCGCCTCACTGTGCGTGCAGATGCACTCACACCTGCCTGCTGCCATTCCTGAGCAAGCTCTGTACTGGTGGTGCCCCAATCCCGCATCTGAATCAACTTTAGGAGACAGTCCTGGCGCTTGCTGGACTGGATTTCTGTTCTCATTGAAAAGTGTTTTCTGTTCTCTTGGTCTTCGTCAGAGCTTTTAAACTAAATACTAAACCATCTTTTGATTTCTGAATGTGTCGGCACAGGGGACTCGGAATTTGGCTGTGTTATTGATGTCATGTTAAACAGGCCTTTTGATTTGAACATATGGATTGATTTAGTTCTCTAGGCTAGGCTACCTATTTAATTATTTAATTTATGGATCAAGCCTTAGCAGTCATTCTGATCTCATTCCCAATTATCAGTGCTTTAGTTTGTTGTCCAGCGTTTCTGAATTTGCGATGTACCCGACTGTCCAGACTTTTCTGTGCAATAGCCTTTTGATTTGAACATTTGAAATGTTTTGGTGTGTGTACTAGGCTATTTGATTTAATTTATATATGTTACAACACTTTGGTTTCACTAATAAATATGTTGAAATAGAACCAAATGATCTGTTTCAGTCTTCAGTCCTTTTTAAATATGATAGATGGGCTATGTGGGCTACACTATAGGTTGAATGTGATAGTCTGCCTATAACCAGCTTTTATTTAACTTGTCAAATCACTAAGCCTGAGCATGAGTAGGCCTATAACTCCATTCCTATTCTATTCAGAGTTTAGAGAAATTTCTCAGATTGGAAATGAGCTATTATCAGGCTGGTTAATGTTAAGCGACTCTGAATCTAGAAAAATCCACCCGCACTCGGCCCCGCCACTACCTACTCAGCCAGTCAGAAGCCGCTACTGTGTTGTGGAGGTGGCATACTGCA
Source organism: Salmo trutta (assembly GCF_901001165.1). Lineage (NCBI taxonomy): Eukaryota > Metazoa > Chordata > Actinopteri > Salmoniformes > Salmonidae > Salmo > Salmo trutta. The sequence continues at coordinate 35,057,188 of NC_042969.1, read as the reverse complement.
TACTTGTTACTAAATGGTACGTGCTAAATAGTATGCAACGATGAGTGTATATAGTATGCAGTTTAAGTATGTACTACGCTAGTATGGGTATTCGGACATGGCCAGACTTCACCAGGTAACTAGCTAAGTGGACCTCAAATGCAAGGACCCCACAAAACACACAGTTGTCCTTCTTATGGTCATTCTGGATGTGGTGCATGCGAATAATCACATTAGTGTAGCTTAACTGGCAATATGTCTGAAATAACATCACTGAGAACTGGAGCGATTTGTGGGGATTTATTTGCCACCTGCAGAGTTGACAACTGGTTGCAGTGTCAGCTCTTGTGCACATGCTCTGATGCACCTTCTCCCAACGACAGACAGATGCCGTGCACCTAGCACACCACAATACAGTTGAAGTTTGAAGTTTACATACACTTAAGTTGGAGTCATTAAAACTCGTTTTTCAACCACTCCACAAATTTCTTGTTAACAAACTATACTTTTGGCAAGTCGGTTAGGACATCTACTTTGTGCATGACACGAGTAATTTTTTACACAAGTAAACAATTGTTTACAGACAGATTATTTCACTTATAATTCACTGTATCACAATTCCAGTGGGTCAGAAGTTTACATACACTAAGTTGACTGTGCCTTTAAACAGCTTGGAAAATTCCAGAAAATGATGTCATGGCTTTAGAAGCTTCTGATAGGCTAATTGACATCATTTGAGTCAATTGGAGGTGCACCTGTGGATGTATTTCAAGGCCTACCTTCAAACTCAGTGCCTCCTTGCTTGACATCATGGGAAAATCAAAAGAAATCAGCCAAGACCTCAGAAAAAGAATTGTAGACCTCCACACGTCTGGTTCATCCTTGGGAGCAATTTCCAAATGCCTGAAGGTACCACATTCATCTGTACAAACAATAGTACGCAAGTATAAACACCATGGGACCACGCACCCGTCATACCACTCAGGAAGGAGATGTGTTCTGTCTCCTAGAGATGAACGTACTTTGCTGAGAAAAGTGCAAATCAATCCCAGAACAACAGCAAAGGACCTTGTGAAGATGCTGGAAAGGCCGCGCAGCAAGGAAGAAGCCACTGCTCCAAAACCGCCATAAAAAAGCCCAACTAAGGTTTGCAACTGCACATGGGGACAAAGATCGTACTTTTTGGAGAAATGTCCTCTGGTCTGATTAAACAAAAATAGAACTGTTTGGCCATAATGACCATCGTTATGTTTGGAGGAAGAAGGGGGAGGCTTGCAAGCCAAAGACACCATCCCAACCGTGAAGCACGGGGGTGGCAGCATCATGTTGTGGGAATGCTTTGCTGCAGGAGGGACTGGTGCACTTCACAAAATAGATGGCATCATGAGGGAGGAAAAGTATGTGGATATATTGAAGCAACATCTCAAGACATCTGTCAGGAAGTTGAAAGTTTGGTCGCAAATGGGTCTTCCAAATGGACATTGACCCCAAGCATACTTCCAAAGTTGTGGCAAAATGGCTTAAGGACAACAAAGTAAAGGTATTGGAGTGGCCCTGACCTCAATCCTATAGAAAATTTGTGGGCAGAACTGAAAATTGCGTGCGAGCAAGGAGGCCTACAAACCTGATTCAGTTACACCAGCTCTGTCAGGAGGAATGGGACAAAATTCACCCAACTTATTGTGGGAAGCTTGTGGAAGGTTACCCAAAAATGTTTGACCCAAGTTAAACAATTTAAAGGCAACGCTACCAAATACTAATTGAGTGTATGTAAACTTCTGACCCACTGGGAATGTGATGAAGTAAATAAAAACTGAAATAAATCATTCTACTATTATTCTGACATTTCACATTCTTAAAATAAAATGGTGATCCTAACTGACCTAAGACAGGGAATTTTTTACGAGGATTAAATGTCAGGAATTGTGAAAAACTGAGTTTAAATGTATTTGGCTAAGGTGTAAAATATAAAAGTTATTATTTGCAATTCTTATTATAAATTATATTAAAACATGCCTGCAGAGAGTTGACAAAAACAGGTTGCAGTGTCAGGTCTGACGCACCTGTCCGGGCATAGCAACCACTAAGTACATGGCAACAATACACCATGGTACTCAACAGGCTGTGCAGCTAACACTGCTAGCAAGCTAAATAAACTTTTTAAACGTGATCGTGCGTTAGAAATAATTATATACAATGATAATTACAGCAAAATATATTCATACAAATGACAAAACATTTCTCCCACTTAAAGAGCATTTACATATTTGACACTTAAAAATAGATGAGCCGAGGACAACATACTGTACCTTCTCCCAGGGATAGGCAGACGAGAGAGGACGATAAAAGGAAAAGCAACAGGACCAAACAAATGGACCAAACCAACCAAGGATGCCCTATCAACCCTGACATTATAAATGGACCAAACCAACCAAGGAAACCCTATCAAGCCTGATATTATAAATGGACCAAACCAACCAAGGATGCCCTATCAAACCTGACATTATAAATGAACCAAACCAACCAAGGATGCCCTATCAAACCTGACATTAAACACTTTTAAACATGAGCTAATACACTGTAGTGCTTTTACGTCCAATGAAATGACAGCAGATAAAATAGTACACAAAGAATGTAAATAATACCAAATAAATGAATCACCTCTTGACCCAGTCCTCTGCACAACTCCTTCAAAATGAATGTCCTCTGCACAACTCCTTCAAAATGAATGTCCACTGCACATCTCCTTCGAAATGAATGTCCTCTGCACAACTCCTTCAAAATGAATGTCCTCTGCACAACTCCTTCAAAATGAATGTCCTTTGCACAACTCCTTCAAAATGAATGTCCTCTGCACAACTCCTTCAAATTAAAAGTCCTCTGCACAAATCCTTAAAAATAAAAAGTAATCTGCATAATCAAGGCTAACAGCATCACTCTGCTACATTAGGAATCACTTGCTTTGACTGATCCACTTCTAAAACAATAAACGTCTGCTCTGTTCAGGCCTTGTATTCTTGAGCTTTTCTTGTCTGGTAAACACAACCTAGCTTGTTTTCTCACCCTCCCACCCCTTTTTACTTTAGAATCTGTTTCAGCCACCCCCAAAAATTGGCTGCAGCTCGGCTAGACACCTATCCTTCCCTTTTCTACCCGGCTCTGTGGCGCTCTCATTTAAAAAGTGAGAAATTATAATTATCAGAATTATGCTTTTAATGATGCGTTAATTAGACTCCTAGAGTGAGATTAGCAAGCGCTTATGAATTATTAGCTGTGAAATCCTTCCAGATTCATACGTTTTTTTACAGACGAGACCACAGAAATGTAGCTTTCTGCTTGGTGATTAGCGCGCCTCGAAATAACAGAACAGATTTTGGTACATATGCTTATGATTACAACTTTTATAAATGCATCGATTTAACTCTGTGTTGTACATGCAGTCTTGTAGTCTGCTTAGGTTAAGCGACTATACACTTATACTCCTTGATGGCCTGGTTCACAGTCAGCTTTTGACACAACAGATGTTTGACTTGAGTTTGATGTAACTAGCTGTTACATCAAACCAGTATCCAGGACCTTAGACATGTTGTGTCTGTGTTAAACTAGGTCAGAATATCCTGGTATAGGAATGAGTCACATAGACCTAGTACACTCAGTTGTACAACCTGTAGAAGGCCGTGTTGGGAGCACTTCTCTGACTGTCACTAGTCCAGAGACGACAAAGGGAAACTTAACAGAGCGTGCAGGGAGAATTTGGGTAATCCTTCCTTGTAATAACCAACTCTAGGTTGTTTTGAATCTGAGGCGTCCCAGACGGCCATTCTTGTTCAACCACTGTGTCCGTGGCAATCCTCTTTAGGCCCTGGCGTTCCGCTCTGTCATCTGCTGTCCAAACTACAGGAGGGAAATGGATGGTAATGGAGCTGCTAATTTGCAGGATGTGGGGCTGGGAACATCCTACCTGATCCTCCTGCTGCTTAACATGCACGGTGGGGGAAGCTGAAGCTATAGAGTTAAAGGATGCACGGAGGAAGCTGAAGCTATAGAGTTAAAGGATACACGGTGGGGGAAGCTGAAACTATAGAGTTAAAGGATGCACGGAGGAAGCTGAAGCTATAGAGTTAAAGGATGCACGGAGGAAGCTGAAGCTATAGAGTTAAAGGATGCACGGAGGAAGCTGAAGCTATACAGTTAAAGGATGCACGGAGGAAGCTGAAGCTATACAGTTAAAGGATGCACGGAGGAAGCTGAAGCTATACAGTTAAAGGCTTGAGCAGTTTGGAATGGAAAAAAGGAAAAAATATCTGGACCTGTATTAACATAGGGTTCTAGAGTAAGAGTGCTGACGTAGGATCAGTTTTGCCTTTTAGATCAAAATTAATAAGATTACATGGACATGGGGACCTGATCCTAGATCAGCACTCCTACTCTGAGATGTTTGTTGAATACAAGCCCTGCATTTTACTGTGTCAATGGACAAGCACCAGACTTCTTCACCTACTTTCATCTAAAAAAAATACCCATCACCCCTATGCCTACCACCACCATCACCACCACCCCCACCATCACCACCACCACCACAATCACCACCACCATCATCACCACCACCACCACAATCACCACCACCATCATCACTACCACCATCATCACCACCCCTACCACCATCATCACCACCCCTACCACCACCATCATCACAACCCTCCCCCATCACCACCACTGTCACCACCACCACCACCATCACCACCATCATACCACCACCATCACTACCACCCCATCACACCATCATCACACCATCATCACCACCCCTACCACCATCACCACCACCATCACCACCATCATCACCATCCCCATCATCACCACCCCAACCATCACCACCACCACCATCACCACCCCAACCATCACCATCACCACCACCACCACCATCATCACCACCCCCACCATCAACACCACCCCCATCATCACCACCCCCACCACCACCATCATCACCACCACCATCACCACCACCACCACCATCACCATCCCCATCACCACCACCACCACCACCATCATCACCACCCTCACCACCACCATCATCACCACCACAACCCCCACCACCATCATCACCACCATCACCACCACCACCACCACCATCACCACCCCTACCACCACCATCACCACCACCATCACCACCACCACCATCACCACCACTATCACCACTATCACCATCACCACCATCACCATCACCACCCCACCACCATCACCCCCCCCACCACCACCACCATCACCACCACCATCACCACCCCCAACACCACCATCACCACCCCACCACCACCATCACCACCCCCCTATCACCATCACCACCACAACCACCACCATCACCACCCCCACCATCACCATCACCACCCCACCACCACCACCACCACTATCACCACTATCACCATCACCACCACCACTACCATCACCACCCCCACCATCACCATCACCACCCCACCACCATCACCACCCCACCACCACCACCACCATCACCACCCCACTACCACCATCACCACCATCATCACCACCATCATCACCACTACCAGTTGACCGGGGCAGCTCTAGCAGGGCAGAAATTTGATTAACTGACTTGGAAAGGTGGTATCCTATGACAGTGCCACGTTGAAAGTCACTGAGCTCTTCAGTAAGGCCATTCTACTACCATGTTTGTCTATGGAGATTGCATGGCTGTGTGCTTGATTTTATACACATATAAGCAACGGGTGTGGCTGAAATAGCTCCTAGTGGTATTACAAAGGCATCAGTGTACAACACAATAACAGAGCACTGCTCAGGTTATATTACCCAGAGAGCCCTCCAACAACTCTGAGGATATTGGATAGATGCTCACCAGACCTGGGTCCAATACTATCTGAAATAATGCCTATATTTCAATTACGTTATCTGTCCTTTATCTGTGATTGAGCTTGCCTGGCTTGACGGACAAATAGAATAGTGAAAAAAAGTACAAACCCCGCCCATATGGCGGAGCTCAAAGTGTTGAGTATTTGAACCCAGCCTGTATTGGAGACTCACAGCCAGGTATGGCTTTGTGTTGTTGCACTTTATGCTAATGATCTGATGTTGAACCTGTTGTCTCCTCTCGTTATAACATTAATTAACACACTGCTACCTTGCTCAATATTTGGTAACATAACCACTGTCTGCTTGCGGATGTAAAAAATTACAGGATTCCACTTTTAATTAAGAAGCTCATGCAGCACAGGTGTGCTAAGGAGGAAGCCTACCTCATTTGAATAAAAATCATCCTGTTTAGAGGGAAAATTAATTAACGCTGCTCGGAGTATAAACGATAAAGATGACATTTCTGGGAAAGAGTAGTGAAATGATGCCAAAATGCTAATTGAGATCTCAAAAGGCTTCCGGTTATTTGTTATATGCTTATTTAATGAGGTTTGTTTTGAGACAATTATTACTTCAGTTTGTTTTTTCATTTAGTCACCAACTCAGTAATTTATATGTCATAGAAGCTCTGGAAATCACTTTACCTGGGATTTGTTATTTACACTGTACCACCACATAATTCCAAATGGAGTTGAAAATGAACATGAACCCTCAAAATGAAAATGAACCCTTGAACCCTTGACATGAACCCTTAAAATGAAAAGGAACCCTTGAACCCTTGACATGAACCGTTGACATGAACCCTTAAAATGAAAGGAACCCTTAAATTATAATCTCTGAAGGTAAATTGACACGGTAAACCTGTGCTTTGAATGAATTATCCCTAATATTATTAATAGCAATATTGACTTCCAGTAGTTTATATTCTATTCTACTCTACTCTACTGTGTATCATGGTTCATCCATGAGTCTAAAGGATAATTTACTGAAAGCCCAGTTACTTAAGGGTTCATTTTCATCAGACAAGATTATACAAAATGACAGAATAATAACACTACATTAAGCATCATCGTGACATGTGGAATTCACAGAGCTGCCGGTAAGGTAGCTACTGTAGATAAGGTAGCTACTGTAGATAAGGTAGCTACTGTAGGTAAGATAGCTACTGTAGATAAGGTAGCTACTGTAGATAAGGTAGCTACTGTAGGTAAGATAGCTACTGTAGATAAGGTAGATACTGTAGATAAGGTAGCTACTGTAGGTAAGGTAGCTACTGTAGATAAGGTAGCTACTGTAGATAAGGTAGCTACTGTAGGTAAGGTAGCTACTGTAGATAAGGTAGCTACTGTAGGTAAGATAGCTACTGTAGGTAGGGTAGCTACTGTAGATAAGGTAGCTACTGTAGATAAGGTAGCTACTGTAGATAAGGTAGCTACTGTAGGTAAGGTAGCTACTGTAGATAAGGTAGCTACTATAGATAAGGTAGCTACTGTAGGTAAGATAGCTACTGTAGATAAGGTAGCTACTGTAGATAAGGTAGCTACTGTAGATAAGGTAGCTACTGTAGGTAGGGTAGCTACTGTAGATAAGGTAGCTACTGTAGATAAGGTAGCTACTGTAGGTAAGGTAGCTACTGTAGATAAGGTAGCTACTGTAGATAAGGTAGTCTTCAGAACTTTACCAGAACCCACGTCATCAACCTTCACCTGCAGTGAAACAACCAAGAACCTGTAGGTAAGATAGCTACTGTAGATAAGGTAGCTACTGTAGGTAAGGTAGCTACTGTAGATAAGGTAGCTACTGTAGATAAGGTAGCTACTGTGGGTAAGGTAGCTACTGTAGGTAAGGTAGCTACTGTAGATAAGGTAGCTACTGTAGGTAAGGTAGCTACTGTAGATAAGGTAGCTACTGTAGGTAAGGTAGCTACTGTAGGTAAGGTAGCTACTGTAGGTAAGGTAGCTACTGTAGGTAAGGTAGCTACTGTAGATAAGGTAGTCTTCAGAACTTTACCAGAACCCACGTCATCAACCTTCACCTGCAGTGAAACAACCAAGAACCTGTAGGTAAGATAGCTACTGTAGGTAAGGTAGCTACTGTAGGTAAGGTAGCTACTGTAGATAAGGTAGCTACTGTAGATATGGTAGCTACTGTGGCTCAGTTGGTAGAGCATGGTGTTTGCAACGCCAGCATGGTGTGTGCAACGCCAGGGTTGTGGGTTTGATTCCCACGGGGGCCAGTACAAAAACAAAAAAAATGCATGAAATCAAATGTATGCATTCACTACTGTAAGTCGCTCTGGATAAGAGCGTCTGCTAAATGACGTAAGGTAGCTACTGTAGATAAGCTGTAGGTAAGTTAAAGGGGGAATACCGTGCTCTTCTCTTTTGGAACGATAGCTGCCTCCCAAATAGGTCCTGGTCAGAAGAAGTTGTTTACTGTAAAGGGAATAGGGTGCCATTTGGGACACTGAGAGTGTTGAACGTTGGTTTAACCTGCAAGCATGTCATTAAAATGTTCTCTCCTCGCCTGCTTAAAGCAGCAATTAGTGAGCGTTGTGAAACAGGTATTGGATATTTAAAAAAAACTCTCTCACACCATATCTCATGATCTATCTACTTTGAACATTCTAAGTCAATACCCACTTGGGGAAAATGCAAAATCTTTCCATATCTAAGATAGCTAGGTGCTTTTATCACGCCTCACATTTTAACATTGATAAAAAGAAAGCACAAAGTGATGATGCAGTGGTGTTTTATCCCAATCATACCACGTAAAAGACCAAAGACATCCACCCAACAAAGGCCTGACTAGACAGCAGTGGAACAAGCCTCTGCCTACAGCCATGAATAACTTACAGTTAGTTGCCTGTGTGTGTGGTATGTCTGTGAATTAATAACACAGTAGAGAACCTTGTCTTCAGAACTTTACCAGAACCCACGTCATCAACCTTCACCTGCAGTGAAACAACCAAGAACCTGTCTCACCCTCTCTCCTGGCTCACCCTCTCTCCTGTCTCACCCTCTCTCCTGTCTCACCCTCTCTCCTGTCTCACCCTCTCTCCTGGCTCATCCTCTCTCCTGTCTCACCCTCTCTCCTGTCTCACCCTTTCTCCTGTCTCACCCTCTCACCTGTCTCACCCTCTCTCCTGTCTCACCCTCTCACCTGTCTCACTCTCTCCCCTGTCTCACCCTCTCACCTGTCTCACCCTCTCTTCTGTCTCACCCTTTCTCCTCTCTCACCCTTTCTCCTGTCTCACCCTCTCTCCTGTCTCACCCTCTTACCTGTCTCACCCTCTCACCTGTCTCACCCTCTCACCTGTCTCACCCTCTCTCCTGTCTCACCCTATCGGGGGTGGAGCTCCATTCCAGCCTGGGTGCAGCTGTGCTCATGTTAAATCTAACCCTAACTCTAACCCTAACCCTAAGCCTAGCTTCATGTCCACATCCTGGTTCAACCCTAACCCTGAATCTCCATCATGGGTAGGCAGGCCTATACCATCCCTAACCCTGAATCTCCATCATGGGTAGGCAGGCCTATACCATCCCTAACCATGAATCTCCATCATGGGTAGGCAGGCCTATACCATCCCTAACCCTGAATCTCCATCATGGGTAGGCCTATACCCTAAACCTGAATCTCCATCATGGGCAGGCCTATACAGTCTATGGGTCATCTGATGGGAGTACAAGTAATTATTTTACTTCTGTCTTGATTTCCTGTTTTAGATAATGGTTAAATCAGATCATGAAAAAATGACCTAAGATTTAGACTTCCGTCTTACACATCCATCAAAGGATGAGCATCATTGTCAGTAGCTTCTATATACAAGATATAGAATATAACAAGGCCCTTATAGGCCAGAGGAATGGAAAGGAGAGGAACTGAGAAACAGGCCGATCCCTTTAAATAGTAATGCGGCAATAGAACACAAACAAGAGATGCGCGATCACATCGGATGAAACCTGCTGTCGAGTGTTGATTCTGTCTGTCTGTCTGTCTGTCTGTCTGTCTGTCTGTCTGTCTGTCTGTCTGTCTGTCTGTCTGTCTGTCTGTCTGTCTGTCTGTCTGTCTGTCTGTCTGTCTGTCTGTCTGTCTGTCTGTCTGTCTGTGATGTAGGGCAGAAGCGCTAATGGGTAAGTGTGTCAGTTTAAAGGGGCAATCTGGGATGGGTAAATTAATGATGTATAGCCATTGATTCTTGAAGAATATAACTTATAATGCCTCATGAGCTAAGTTCAAATGTCCTACCCCCAACATAACCCCAAATACTGTATATAATAATACAAATATTAATAAATAAAATAATAATAAATCGCATGGATAGTCAGTTCTTGCAACCATAGCTCCGTCTATGAATTTGTGAGTGGTTACATTCTCCAGACCCATCCCTCAGCTGATTACAAAAAAAATGTGGTTGCTTTGTTTTTTCGAATCCCAGATTGCCGCTTTAACGTTGGAGTCTGCAGGAGAGGCGTTGGCAGGGGAAGAGAAGGCTCTCATCAATGTTTATTAATCATCAGCTAGATATGATACAGTAATAGCTGTGGTATTTTTACACCCCACCACAGTGAACATAACGCACAAAGTGGCTTTGGCTAAAAATCTTATAGCATTGACTTAATTAGTGGTAAGTCTGCTTAAAAGCCACGCAAAACTGCTGGTATAACAGACAACGTCCTCAACTAATCAACTGTCAGTCAAGGTCTGAGCCAAAAGTGAGAGTGTCTGTTTTTCAGAGTTGTGATTGCAAACAAGTATTTGGTAATGGCATGGCCAATAGTAGGCTACTGTATGAGAAACATTAGGACCCAGTCTGACCTAGACCATGGATACATTAGGAACAGATAACATTGTATTACTGTAATATAAGTCTTTTTTTTGTATTTTATTTGGATCCCATTAGCTGTTGCAAAAGCAACACACGAAACATGAAACATAATACAGAATGACATAATACAGAACATCAATAGACAAGAACAGCTCATGGACAGAACTAAATACATTTGAATAGGAGAAAAGAAAGAATAGTCTTTACTTTAAACTGTGGCTTTCCGTGTGTTTGAAGGAAGCACAGATCTGGTTCTACAGAGTTTTCCAGCAGCAGGTGTTACTAAGGGTTACTAAGGGGGATTCATTCTAATCCAATCAGTGTTTTTTTCAATGATAGTAAACACACCTTTATTATGTCTGAAAGCATTATAAGACATGTTAGTCAGGGTGAGAAATAGCTGCGTGTTTGTATTCAAAACATCATTATATCTAGTCCTTACGTTGAGATAGCACTTAAGTACACGTGTCTATCTGGTTGTGTCATTCTGGGTCAATCCAAAATGTCAGTTACATACGGTACTGGACCCTTTAGCGATAGCTAAAATGACTGTCATTCAGTGCGGTGTGTGTAGTGTAGACAGATCGTGGTTGTTTTAACGGCAGTGATGAACATACGTCTGAATGGTGTTAGTCTGATCACAAGTCTTTGTCTATACTTTATACTTGAGCTTATTGTCAACATAAGACACTACGCCTGTGGAGATGGAAGACTCATCAACAAACACACAGACACAATCAAATCCAATAATTATTTCGCTGAACATTTAGAATAGATTCTTGTGGCATATTTATTTTTTTATTTTCATCATTTATTACACTTTAATTAAAGACGCATCTCCAGGACCCTTAAGCACAACTAATTAGTAACATATAGTACAAATTGGAAAATTAAAACAGACAAAATAAAACATTTGCAGGTCATAGCATATCATACGAAACGGATGAGGTAGTGCACAATCTGACGAGGAAAAAAAAGGGGACCGCCTTTTGGCTCGTGGGCAACACCTACTGGCTGAAATTAACGCATCTTAACGCCTCTTCTTCTGATTCATAAAACCAATCAATTACAATCTGGGTCTGACTAGCAGCAACCTATAATTGGTTAGAGCTGCTGTCCTTTTCTCTAGTACCCTGTAGCCTATGACTGCAGACTAAACAGGTGTCAGGCGAAGAAACAGGCCCTTCCAGTCTGTAAAGCAGCTAACTAGCTCCCCGGGTCGTGCCAACCTGTAATTATTACATCATTTAGGTTGTAAATCACACCCACTCTTGACATGGTATCATCACATCCACAGTGGCAATTTCAGAGCTACAAATCTAGCTGGACATGAAGTGGAGGAGGTGCCTGTCTCGCGTGATGCTATGCCACAAGGTATAAAGACAGGCAGGATTAATGGGGTGGTATGGGGTATGGAACCTGCTCGGGGGACTTATCATAAAGAACTAATATCTTAAATAACGCCACTTTAATCATGTTTACATATCCTACATTACTCATCTCATATGTACTGTATATACTATATTCTATAACATCTACTGCGTCTTGCCTATGCCTGCCGGCCATCGCTCATCGATATAAACTCAGCAAAAAAAGAAACGTCCTCTCACTGTCAACTGCGTTTATTTTCAGCAAACTTAACATGTGTAAATATTTGGATGAACATAACAAGATTCAACAACTGAGACATAAACTGAACAAGTTCCACAGACATGTGACTAACAGAAATGTAATAATGTGTCCCTGAACAAAGGGAGGGTCAAAATCAAAAGTAAAAAAGTCAGTATCTGTTGTGGCCACTAGCTGCATTAAGTACTGCAGTGCATCTCCTCCTCATGGACAGCACCAGATTTGCCCGTTTTTGCTGTGAGATGTTACCCCACTCTTCCACCAAGGCACCTGCAAGTTCCTGGACATTTCTGGGGGGAACGGCCCTAGCCCTCACCCTCCGATCCAACTGGTCCCAGACATGCTCAATGGGATTGAGACCCGGGCTCTTCGCTGGCCATGGCAGAACACTGACATTCATGTCTTGCAGGAAATTACGCACAGAACCAGCAGTATGGCTGGTGGCATTGTCATGCTGCAGGGTCATCTCAGGATGAACCTGCAGGAAGGGTACCACATGAGGGAGGAGGATGTCTTCCCTGTAACGCACAGCGTTGAGATTGCGTGCAATGACAACAAGCTCAGTCCGATGATGCTGTGACACACCACCCCAGACCATGACGGAGCCTCCACCTCCAAATCAATCCCGCTCCAGAGAACAGGCCTCGGTGTAACGCTCATTCCTTTGACGATAAACGCGAATCCGACCATCACCCCTGGTGAGACAAAACTGCTACTCGTCAGTGAAGAGCACTTTTTGCATGTCTGGTCCAGCAACGGTGGGTTTGTGCCCATAGGCGACGTTGTTGCCAGTGATGTCTGGTAAGGACCTGTCTTACAACAGGCCTACAAGCCCTCAGTCCAGCCTCTCTCAGCCTATTGCGGACAGTCAGCACTGATGGAGGGATTGTGTGTTCCTGGTGTAACTCGGGCAGTTGTTGTTGCCATCCTGTACCTGTCCCGCAGGTGTGATGTTCGGATGTACCGATCCTGTGCAGGTCTTGTTACACGTGGTCTACCACTGCGAGAACGATCAGCTGTCCGTCCTGGCTCCCTGTAGCACTGTCTCAGGCGTCTCACAGTACGGACATTGCAATGTATTGCCCTGGCCACATCTGCAGTACTCATGCCTCCTTGCAGCATGCCTAAGGCACGTTCACACAGATGAGCAGGGACCCTGAGCATCTTTCTTTTGGTGTTTTTCAGAGTCAGTAGAAAGGCCTCTTTAGTGTCCTAAGTTTTCATAACTGGAACCTTAATTGCCTACCGTCTGTAAGCTGTTAGAGTCTTAACGACCGTTCCACTGGTGCATGTTCATTAATTGTTTATGGTTCATTGAATATGGGAAAGCATGGGAAACAGTGTTTAAACCCTTTACAATGAAGATCTGTGAAGTTATTTGGATTTTTACGAATTATCTTTGAAAGACAGGGTCCTGAAAAAGGGACATTTCTTTTTTTGCAGAGTTTATTTATATGTACATACACTTATTCATCCCTTTACATTTGTGTGTATAAGGTAGTCGTGAATTTGTTAGATTACTTGTTAGATATTACTGCACTGTCGGAACTAGAAGCATAAGCATTTCTCTTCATTCGCATTAACATCTGCTAACCATGTGTATGTGACCAATAAAACTTTGATTTGATTAAGAACTAACATCTTATGTCCTATATCTATAATTGGTTATGTATGATCATGCCCCTTCTCTTGATCAAATCAGATTGTCTAAAAAAGAGTTTGAACTTATCAAAAGGCGTGTTATGTCTAGCTTTCTGAGGGTCCAAATCCCCAAAACCAACAAGGTCATACTGTCTTTATTCAACCAGACAAGTCAGTTAAGAACAAATTCTTATTTACAATGACAGCCTAGGAACAGTTGGTTAACTGCCTTGTTCAGGGGCAGAATGACAGATTTTTACCTTGTCAGCTCAGGGATTCTATCTAGAAACCTTTTGGTTATTGGCCCAACTCTCTAACCACTAGGCTACCTGCCGCCCCGAAGTATGTCTATCCTCATCCGTGTCTATATGGTCTGTGATTGAGGTTGACCCATAAAAGGCCCACCACTGCTCCAAGTTTAGACGTTTTGATCGCACTACAAGAAAATGCAAACTATTCTGGAAGTTCCCTTCGTCAAGACATGACACCCATTGGTTGCATGTTGCCCACCCATCTCTCATGTCTCAACATAATTCTAGACACCCATCATTACACTCGCCTTCATCATCAACACTGTCAATCACACAAAAATTCCCTGAATTACTTCAGTCAATGTCAGACCTCACAGAGCATGATTTCACTCTTAAAAAGTCGAATCAAATCCATAATAGATAGTTTTATACACTAACAAAAGGATTGCATTAACCTTTACTGTATACAGTTTGCAAAATGTGCATTTTGTGCAATTCCTCTTAGACGAACGACCTACCAAAAGTAAAAAACGATGATACATACAGTGTATATTCGTACAATACATCAAATTTGGATAAAGGCAGTAAGACTGATGTGGCAGTGGTGGAACTGTCACGTGTCAGGGAAACTTTCCACTCTGTAACACGGTGGGGGAGATTTGGGGCTGATAATTTATGGGGTTGCAGGGCTTGTTGTGAGTTGTCATCTCTTTGTACAGACACTCAACAATGCTGACAACTTAACCATTTACTGTCTTCAGCAACTAGGAGCTAAAATGAATAAGTCAAGCAGTCAACTTATCTTAACCCTGCTAACTTAGCTTAAATATTCCCGATGTTATGTTAATGGGGAACTAACATGGCTGCCATACAATGTTGTAGTGTCATGTAAATGCATCATAATGCAAAAACCTCAATGTCCCAACTCTCTAAATACACGGCTCTGGACTGTCCTGTACCAGATCAGTTGTAGCCTTATGAACCCTGTGAGTGGTCCTATTATATTCAGGGGAAAACATTTAGACACTTCCTGCTACCTGCCTCCTTGGCATTGCCATGGAAATTGGACATTTAGAGGCACAAATAAAATACCAGATGGTAGAATGCATGTAGGTGCACAGAATGATCAGCTTTGTTCAGCAGCCACCATACCTCAAGAGAAATAAAGAGACATATTTATTATGATTATGTTATGCTGTTGATATTTCAAATGATAATTTAGACTACTAAAGTATTTCATATCTCTGGATTCCTTTTGTTCTTATCTCATTTTACATGTAATTTTATGTAGGTTTAAATTACGCACACAACAGAGTAGGTTAGGCCACACGGCTGGCTGATCAAGTGGTCTTTAACTACTGTATAGAATTAAATATTATAACTCTAGAGCTATAGTTCAGACCTATAGAATTAAATATTAGAACTCTAGAACTGGAGTTGAGACCTATATAGTTAAATATTATAACTCTAGAACTGGAGTTGAGACCTATATAGTTAAATATTATTACTCTAGAACTAGAGTTGAGACCTATATAGTTAAATATTATTACTCTAGAACTGGAGTTGAGACCTATATAGTTAAATATTATTACTCTAGAACTAGAGTTGAGACCTATATAGTTAAATATTATTACTCTAGAACTGGAGTTGAGACCTATATAGTTAAATATTATTACTCTAGAACTGGAGTTGAGACCTATATAGTTAAATATTATTACTCTAGAACTAGAGTTGAGACCTATATAGTTAAATATTATTACTCTAGAACTAGAGTTGAGACCTATATAGTTAAATATTATAACTCTAGAACTAGAGTTGAGACCTATATAGTTAAATATTATTACTCTAGAACTGGAGTTGAGACCTATATAGTTAAATATTATTACTCTAGAACTAGAGTTGAGACCTATATAGTTAAATATTATTACTCTAGAACTGGAGTTGAGACCTATATAGTTAAATATTATTACTCTAGAACTAGAGTTGAGACCTATATAGTTAAATATTATTACTCTAGAACTAGAGTTGAGACCTATATAGTTAAATATTATAACTCTAGAACTAGAGTTGAGACCTATATAGTTAAATATTATTACTCTAGAACTGGAGTTGAGACCTATATAGTTAAATATTATTACTCTAGAACTAGAGTTGAGACCTATATAGTTAAATATTATAATTCTAGAGCTATAGTTCAGACCTATAGAATTAAATATTACTACTCTAGAACTAGAGGTGAGACCTATAGAATTAAATATTATTACTCTAGAACTAGAGTTTAGACCTATATAATGAAATATTAGAACTCTACAACTAGAGACTGGAACTATAGAATGACATTAAAACTCTAGAACTGGAGACTAAAACTATAGTGATAGAACCAGAGAACGACATAGGAGTGATAATCAGAGACCCTAATAGAAGACGTGAAAGGGGATATTTACTGTCAAGCTAACAGACGTCATGCATTGCAACAGTCAAATCTGTAGCATTTCCAGTAAGTTTCATATGAGTCAGTTGCGTGGTATATAAGAGCTATGAGTGTTCTTCTACTCTCTGCTGATTGAAAGACTCTAACATCTCTAATTCATCTCTATTACTAACAGTCCCATGAGGCTCCATTATGAGGCCCCTGTTTATCTGGATGTCAAAGACAAAGACCGCTCACATTGACATGACATAGATGGAAAAGTTCCCTTTACCTTTTCTCAAGTAAAAAAAAAAAAAAAAAACTGTTCTTTCATATTCAATAGTTCTCAAACATTAGGCTTAAAGTAAACACCATAAAGTGAGAAGTGTGCTTCCTTTGTTGAAAGCCAGACAAGAGTTATCAAGGGTTGTGTGAAGATGAATATGCCTTACATTACAGTGTAATAGTGTTTTGAAACCTGGCAGAAGTGTAGGCTATTAGTAGCAGTCGTTATAATGACCTGAGTGATAGCATTAATCAGACAACAACACAACCTACAGTACCTCTGTGTGTGTATGAGTTAGTGTATGTGTATGTGTGTGTGTGTGTGTGAGGGAGTGTGTAACTGGCTGCAGGGAAGTCAGGCGAAGGAGAGCAGAAATGGGTAGCAAACGGAGCCCTTTATTGAGGCGAACAAAACACGGCACTCAGAAAACTAAACACACACGGGTTACAATAACCCGGCGCAAACCAGCCTGGAGTACACATACATTTACACATAACAATTCCACACACAGACATGGGGAGGAAACAGAGGGTTATATGCAAGACGAGTAATGAGGGAACGCAAACCAAGTGTGCAGGAAAATAAGACAAAACAAATGGGAAATGAAAGGTGGATCGCGATGGCTAGAAAACCGGTGACGTCGACCGCCGAACGCCGCCCGAACAAGGAAAGGGACCGACCTCAGCGGAAGTCGTGACAGTGTGTGTGTGTGTGTGTGTGTGTGTGTGTGTGTGTGTGTGTGTGTGTGTGTGTGTGTGTGTGTGTGTGTGTTAGTGCACTGTAAAAAGTCATTTGTTCCGCTAACAATTCATGTTTTGTGGAAACCTGCTACCTAGAACCATATGAGTAACTCAACTCAAAGAGCCTTCAGAAAGTATTCATACCCTTTGACTTATTCCACATTTTGTTGTGTTACAGCCTGAATTCTAAATGGATTCTATTGATTTTTTTCTCACCTCATAATGACAAAGTGAAAACATGTTGTTAGAAATAATACCCATAAATATCTAATTTACATAAGTATTCACAACCCTGAGTTAATACATGTTAGAATCACCTTTTTTGCAGCGATTACAGCTATGAGTCTTTCTGGGTAAGTCTGAGTTTTCCACACCTGGATTGAACAATATTTGCCCATTATTCTTTTCAACATTCTTCAAGCTCTGTCAATATAAGGGCACAAGGTGAGTCCCAGATGCAGACACGGCACGACCTGGTACTCATAATGTCCACTGGCTGTGTTGAATGCTGTCTTCCAGTCATCTCCTTCGCGTATCTGAACCAGGTGGTAAGCATTCCGAAGGTCCAGCTTGGAAAAAATGGTGGCCCCCTGGACAGGTTCAAAAGCTGAGGAGAGGAGTGGTAGGGGGTAACGATTCTTAACCGTAATGTCATTCAGACCCCGATAGTCAATGTACGGCCGCAGGGTCTTGTCCTTCTTCTCCACAAAGAAAAACCCTGTGCCGGCAGGAGATGCAGACGGACAGCCCCAGTAGCCAAAGACTCCTTTATGTACTCCTCCATGGCCTTGGTCTCCGGCCCGGATAGAGAATATAGTCTACCACGAGGTGGTGTGGTGCCTGGGAGGAGATCAATGGCACAATCATAAGGACGGTGCGGGATAAGAGAAGTAGCCCGTGCCTTGCAGAAGACCTTCAGGAGGTCGTGGTACTCTGTGGGGACGGTAGAGAAATCAGAGACTTGACTTAAGCCCTGAGGAGACCGTCTCGGGGAAGGCTGTGCTGCTTTGAGGTAATGGGAATGGCAGAACGGACTCCAACCTAAGACTGAACTCGTGGTCCAGTCAATAATGGGGTTGTGTTTTTTTAGTCAAGAAAATCCCAGAACAACAGGAACATGGGGGGACTCAATGAGAAGAAGCTGTATAGCCTCACTGTGATTTCCTGAACCTCGCAGATTATCAGGAACAGTGCTGTGGGTAACTCTACCAATGGAGCGGCCGTCCAGTGCTCTAGCGTCCATGGGAACAGAGAGGAGTTGAGTGGGGATACCTACTTCAGAAACTAGGGTATCGTCCATAAAACTCTCATCCGCCCCAGAGTCAATGAGCACCCGGAGAGATTTAGACTTGTCTCCCGACAGCAGTATCACAAAAAAAGGGAGTGCGGTTGATGGGATTTAGAGGATTGCCAGTCTGGCTCACCAGAGTACTTGTACCTACTACAGAAATAGGTATCTTAACTGGGCAGGTGGCTATATAATGTCCCACAGCACCACAGCACAGACAACTGTTGGAACTTAGCCCATGTGAACGTTCCCTAGGTGATAATCTAGCTCTGCCCAGTTGCATATTTTCCGGAGTATCTGACTCACCCGTCGCCGATGATTCTCGAGGGAGCTCGGGTGGCTTCGGATTCTCTCGGAACAACAGCCTTTAGGGACTTCCGTATTCCTTCGAAGATGAGCAAGCCACTGTGGATGAACGAGTGTGACCTTGGCCAGACCTCCTCTCACTCCTGCCTTCCCTTAGACGTCCATCAATTCTAATGGTGAGGGTGATGAGGGAATCGTGGTCCACGGGTAATTCCCGAGCAGCTAGCTCATCTTTTACCGCCTCAGATAATCTGTGAAGTAAGGTATCGAAAAGTGACTCCGGATTCCAGGCACTCTCGGTGGCCAACGCGTGAAAATCAACAGCGTAGTCTGCCACACTACGTGAGTCCGGGCCGGGCCGCCTCTCTCCCGGATACCGGAGAATCAAACACCTTCCTCACCTCTGCCATGAAATCCTCCAGATGACGACAAATGTTGGATTGTTGCTCCCAAACTGCCGTAGCCCAGGAGAGCGCCCTTCCCGACATTAGTGTAATAAGATACGCTATCTTTGATCGGTCTGAAGGAAACGAAGATGGCTATAGCTCAAAAATAAGAGAGCACTGAGAAAGAAAACCCAGGTACCAGGATCCCCAGAATATCACTCAGAAGGTAAGCAGGGTTCTCGGGGAGCCGGGGTAGGCTGTACAAACTCACCACTAATAGGGAAAAAGTTGGGGGTTCTCAGAGGTGGCAGGATGCCTATGAGCTAACTCCCTGATTTTCTTCATAACAGCCTTAAACCCTTGGTCGTGGCATTCCGTCAGGGAATGAAGCCCTTCCAAAAGGTCCTGTAGTAACTCTTCATGCCTCCCAATGGTGGCTCCCTGCAGGGAGACAGTGTGGCAGAGCTGGTCCAAGTCTGCTGAGTCTGTCATGGCCAGTTCGTACTGTAAGGGCACAAGGCAAGACCCAGATGAAAATGGTTTGAGTCTTGATATTTATTAAACAACAGGTTTTCCTCTAGGATTTTGCCTGTGCTTAGCTCCATTTCGTTTATTTTTTATCCTGAAAAACTCCGCAGTCCTTAACGATTACAAGCACATCCATAACATGATACAGTCACCACTATGCTTGAAAATATGAAGAGTGGTACTCAGCAATGTGTTGTATTTGTCATGCCTGCTCCCGCTCTCGCTCTCTGGCACTCAAGGGTGGCAGGCTGCCCTTCATGACGCACACCTGTCACCATCATTACACGCAGCTGCGGAATACTGGACTCATGTGGACTCCATTTCTTTGTTGATTGCCCCAGTTATATCTGTCTGTTCCTCGGTTGGTTCTCCGTGTCATTGATGTCGTTATTTTTCCCCTGTCCAGACGCTGTTACTGTTCTGTTTCATGTCCATTGTTTGTTAAATGTTCACTCCCTGTACCACCTTCGATCCCCACAGAATGCTGACACCACTAAAGGAAGCATCAGGGAGTTTGGGATTTTTGTTTTGGTTAGTGACGTCGGGTCCGGGTGCCGTCGCCAATGAAACCGGAGGTGCCTCAGCTAGCTCGCCGGGCTTCCACGCCTTAGCTGGCTCGAGAGGTCTTCCTGCCTCGGTGTGCTCGTGAGGCGCCCACCCCATGTAATGCTTCAGCCAGCCCATGAGGCTCCCACGCCTCAGCCGGCTCATCAGGCCCCCAGGCCTCAGCCGGCTCATCAGGCTCCCACACCTCAGCCGGCTCGTCAGGCTCCCACACCTCAACCGGCTCGCCAGGCTCCCACGCCTCTGCCAGCTTGTCGGGCTTCTAAACCTCAGCCAGCTTGTCCAGCGCCCATGCCTCGGCCATTTAAAACAGCCCCAGACCATTATTCCTCCTCCACCAAACTTACAGTTGACACTATGCATTGGGGCATGTAGCGTTCTCTTGGCATCCGCCAAACACAGATTCGTCTGTCAAAATGCCAGATGGTGAAGCATTATTCATCACTCCAGAGAATGTGTTTCCACTGCTCTAAAGTCCAATGGTGGCGAGCTTTACACCTCTCCAGTCGACGCTTGGCATTGCGCATGTTGATCTTAGACTTGTGTGCAGCTGCTTGGCAATGGAAACCCATTTCATGAAGCTTCTGAATAATA
The DNA here is from genome assembly GCF_901001165.1 of Salmo trutta. Taxonomy (NCBI): domain Eukaryota; kingdom Metazoa; phylum Chordata; class Actinopteri; order Salmoniformes; family Salmonidae; genus Salmo; species Salmo trutta. The sequence goes on along the minus strand of NC_042969.1, from coordinate 35,035,881 downwards.
GTTATTGTGCTGACGTTGTTTCCAGAGGCAGTTTGGTACTCGGCAGTGAGTGCTGCAACCGAGGAAAGACAATTTTCACGCTCCATGTACTTCAACATTCGGTGGTCCAGTTCTGTGAGCTTGTGTGGCTTACCACTTAATTTGACAAATTGACCTATTGGAAAGGTGGCATCCTATGACGGTGCCACGTTGAAAGTCACTGAGCTCTTCAGTAAGGCCATTCTACTGCCAATGTTTGTCTACAGATATTGTATGGCTGTGTGCTCGATTTTACATACTTGTCAGCAACGGGTGTGGCTGAAATAGCCAAATCCACTAATTTGAAGGGGTTTCCACATGCTTTTGTGTATATATAGTGTATATCCTGATTGCCTAGTCACGTTAACCCTACCTACATGGACAAATGACCTCGACTAACATCATGGGAAAATCAAAAGAAATCAGCCAAGACCTAAGAAAAAAAATTGTAGACCTACACAAGTCTGGTTCATCCTTGGGAGCAATTTCCAAACGCCTGAAGGTACCACGTTCATCTGTACAAACAATAGTACGCAAATATGGGACCACCACCTGTGTGGTCCCATGGGAACACCATGGGACCACACAGCCGTCACACCGCTCAGGAAGGAGACACATTCTGTCTCCTAGAGATGAACATACTTTGCTGCGAAAAGTGCAAATCAATCCCAGAACAACAGCAAAGGACCTTGTGAAGATGCTGGAGAAAACAGGTACAAAAGTATCTATATCCACAGTAAAACGAGTCCTATATCAACATAACCTGAAAGGCCACTCAGCAAGGAAGAAGCCACTGCTCCAAAACCGCCATAAAAAAGCCAGACTACAGTTTGCAACTGCACATGGGGACAAAGATCATACTTTTTGGAGAAATGTCCTCTGGTCTGATGAATCAAATATAGAACTGTTTGGCCATAATGACCATCGTTATATTTGGAGGAAAAAAGGGGGAGGCTTGCAAGCCGAAGAACACCATCCCAACCGTGAAGCACGGGGGGGGGGGGGGGGCAGCATCATGTTGTGGGGGTGCTTTGCTGCAGGAGGGACTGGTGCACTTCACAAAATAGATGGCATCATGAGGGAGGAAAAGTATGTGGATATATTGAAGCAACATCTCAAGACATCAGTCAGGAAGTTAAAGCTTGGTCGCAAATGGGTCTTCCAAATGGACAATGACCCCAAGCATTCTTCCAAAGTTGTGGCAAAATGGCTTAAGGAAGTCAAGGTATTGGAGTGGCCATCACAAAGCCCTGACCTCAGTCCTATAGAACATTTGTGGGCAGAACTGAAAAAGCATGTGCGAGCAAGGAGGCCTACAAACCTGACTCAGTTACACCAGCTCTGTCAGGAGGAATGGGCCAAAATTCACCCAACTTATTGTGGAAAGCTTGTGGAAGGCTACCCAAAACGTTTGACCTAAGTTAAACAATTTAAAGGCAATGCTACCAAATACTAATTGAGTGTACGTAAACTTCTGACCCACTAGGAATGTGATGAAAGAAATAAAAGCTGAAATAAATCATTCTCTCTACTATTATTCTGACATTTCACATTCTTAAAATAAAGTGGTGATCCTAACTGACCTAAGACAGGGAATCTTTACTAGGATTAAATGTCAGGTATTGTGAAAAACTGAGTTTAAATGTATTTGGCTAAGGTGTATGTAAACTTCCGACTTAAACTTTTAGCCTCATTATTGTTATTTTCTTGTGTTACTATTTCTTTTTTTATTCAGCAAATATTTTTCTCACTTTTTAATTCTGCATTTTTGGGAATGGGCTCGTAAGTAAGCATTTCATGGTAAAGTCTACATCTGTTATATTCAGCACATGTGACCAATACAATTTCATTTGATTTGATTGCTGAGCACAGCACTCATTCCAGTAAGCTGCAGCATTACAGGATAATGAATTAGCCTCTGTCATAAAGATTGGTGTACATGACCTTGCTGATGGTGGGAATGGCTTGTCTCATTATTGAATGTCAATTTGCTGGACGGCTTTGATATCCGTCCATCATGATGAATTACACCTCATAGCACAACAAACTGCGTTTAATACTATTACAGAAATATATTTTTATTTCCTTAAACATGCAGACATCATTGTGTAAAAGCCAAACATTTTGGAATTACCCACAATCCCCTAAAAACAGAGACAAGTGGCACTATTAAGTACTCATAGCTTGCAAAAACTTTAGAATTCTATGAGTACAACACAGCTCAATAAATCAAGTGTTTTTTACTCAACATGTCTGACTGCTATTTCATTTTATTATTTCAAGTATTACACAATGGAATCAAGTAAGAACTACTGATTTAATATATGTTACATTGACTTTAAAATAATAATAATCATCATCATTTGTAAAAATCTATAATTTTAGATTAGCAGAACACACGTAAATAAAGTTATATTTACTCAATAATCTAATATTTGTTAAGAACTCAAAAACATGAAGTGATAGAACACCTGATTGACTAGTGAGTATCACTTATATGATGTGAGTTCTACAGGCAGTTGGATATGTTTGAGTAACCACTACTCAATTGCTTTAATGAGTAGGGCAATTACTTTTTATAATGTGTATGTGTGTGATAATTATTGTGTTATTGATCAAAATGAGACTAATTAATACAAGTTTCCTGTGCTCCTCTTTTAGTACTGATTTTATAATCTAGCAAATATTTAAGTGCAACAATTAAAATGATCAAACAATATAATTCCTCCTAAGACCTAGTAGTTATACACTTCTGTACACATGATTAATGCTGTTATGGTGATTAAAGTCCTTCAGATACAACCAGCCTGCAGCAGAGGCAAGAGAGCATGAAGCTAGTTGTGTTTGGATTATGTAGCATGAGCTGCTATAGAAATCTGGCAGGGCAATGGGTTAAAATAAATTGTCCCAACTCTCTAAATATATGGCTCTGGAACAGACTATATTATGTTGTCCCAACTCTCTAAATATATGGCTCACATATGGCTCTGGAAAATACTTTAATAAATCTACTATTAAATAATCCACAATCTCCAAATCTATAATCTATTGTAGATTATGCCTACTATACCATACACCTATGCAATACTATAATATAATATACTAATATACTACTATACTATACAATGCAATACTATACTATAATATACTATAATACAGTATACTGTACTGTACTATACAATATAATGCCATACCATACTGTACTGCACTGTACTATAACATACTATAATATAATATACTGTAGTATACTGTACTGTACTGTACTATAAAATAAAATATTATACTGTACTGTAACATACTCTACTATATTGTACTGTACTGTACAATACAATACAATATTATACTTTACTTTACTGTACTACGAGATACTATAATATAATAAACTATACTATATAGGCTACTATACTATATACTAAATATACCATAGATTAATCCCCATTCCAACAGTACCAATAAGATTATTTAGGATTACTAAAAGAGAGCTTGTTAGCATTCGATTTATACATCAAGCAGAATAGAAACAACTGTATCAATTTATCAAACAAAATCCTAGCATCCATGAAAGTATGTAATTGAGTATGTAATTGAACCCTGAAAAAATATTCAGCCCCAATTACCGAGAATATGAATAGTTTGCTCCTACATTTTGTTCACAGTTTATGTGCCTATCTGCCGATAATGAGGCTGTCTATTGTAAAAAAAGGTGATGAAAATGAGGGAATTCTAACACCTCTCATTGCTCGGGGCTTTAAGAATTAGTAGGTGTAAATCACAATGCATAAAGGTGATATGAATTAATTTTCCAGCTGGTAAAACACAGAACCGAAGGCCCAGCAGAGGCCCTACAAGCAATGTTTCATCGATCTACATTAATACAAGCTGAATATCAAACACTAGAACATCGAATAGAATAAAACGTAGAATGAAATTAGGGACAATTTGAGTATTAAGAACAATGGCCCTAAATGATTGACCACTCAGAGGCCATGTTCCATATATCACTGATTATACTATATTGATATACATGTTACAGAATAAGTACGGAATAAGCAAGCTATATAGTAGTCCATATTCTTTTTGTTCTGTTCCAGGGTAGGCTAATGGTCACCTATTGTCCAAATAAAACGCATACTGTAACGCATACGCTGTTCGATCAGGCTTCAGTAATGACTCGAAATAAACTCATAACTATTCTTGGCTCGCGCAAGACGTGTCTCTCTATTGCTCAAAGAAAGCCGTTTTAGTAAGGGGGTCATGTCGTGTTAGTAATAATAGCAGGGACGGGTTTTGACCTGTTGTTGGTTGATCGCTATGATAGTCTCTATAAGAGCTGTATGGACGGTGTCCTGACGTAATTCCAAAACAAGGTTCCTCACGTGTGTTTCCGCATATCGGAAACGGTCAATTGTTTGCACATAGCAACATATCCTCATATCATGTATGTCAGTAGTCGGAATTTTGAAAAAGCTTTTGTTTCTGACATACCTTTTCTGAAACTCTGCTGAAAGTATGCCTTATATATTTTCCGAAAGATTAGAATCAATTATATTTGTCATTCTCTAATTTTGCGGTTGTAAGTGTTGCATATGTCATTCGGTGTGTCCTGAAAGAAAAGCATATCTCACGCACAATAATATTTCTGGTGAAAAGTGTATTTTGAAGAGCACGATACGAACAGAGCGCGTTGTTTCATGTCGCTTTGAACTTGTCCTCGCATTTGACCATGCGCCAATCGCAACCTGCCCATTTTCGGCCTATATGCACAAGTCCAGACGGAGAATACATTGAAAAAGGATTGGCCCAAACGTAATAGGCCTACTGCCGTCTAAAGAACCTCCTTATGTTTTATGTTGTCGTCAAAAAGTAATCTAGGCTAATTGTTAATAACAACCCTATTATAGCCTATGTATAATTTAAGATATGCCTAATAATAAAGGCTATATATATAAAGATTTATAAACTATATACTTTATTTAAAATATATATTTTATTCATTTCACAAATATACGCTGATGCCTTGACGTGTAGCTAAGATTATTCAACTGCAGCTCGCAAAAAAATATAACAGCTGTTCTATAAAGGTGTAGACCAAATAACAAATAACAAATCGTCGTGTATCAAATTACTTTTCAAGTTCTGGGTCATTTAACCGATGTGTTTGTAGTTTGAAGTGATGACATGTCGACAATTATAGGATGTTGAAAATAGGTTAGAAAATGAACGCTTAGACATACTCGCACATAATAAATATCCGTAGATGTTTTTATTTTCCAAAGTCATCTGACCACACACAGAAAGTCCAAAAACCGTTCACTCTCAGGAGAAATGGGTTTAAAGAAAGAGGCCTACTTACAGTGCATTATTTCTAATCTATTTAAAACAAATGCAAATGTATATTCCACTACGAAGTGCTACATAACATTATATCTCAGGAATTGTAATGGTTGCTGAAATAAATGTAGTATTGAGGTACATTTGTTTTTCTTGTCATTCTTGTGGACAAGTTTTAATGTGCCTGCACTGTACTTTCGACATGGTCTCAATATAATTTATCAAATATTTGTCAAAGGCAAAAACAAACGTGGAATGAATTTAAAGTAAGTAACAAACTAGACAAAAACAGCCTTTTTTTAAATCCAGAGGAAACAAAACAAGGACAAAAGATGCATAGAATACCTTTTTTAGATTTGCATAAATACTTACAATTTAAATTGTCCAAACTATTCCAATGTGAGAATCAAAAACATATTTTAGGGTAACATGGCATCAGTATGATTAATTGTCTGTAGTGGTGGTTACCTACTTTTCAGTGGGACTGGTGTAAAGACTATAATTAAGACAAACAAAATCCTAAACAGAATCAGCAGGTTCCTCTATAGCTATCATACCAATGGCTTATTTCTTACCACAAACATATTGTGCATATTTAGCATTGTACAAATACACATCAACAAACTGAAAACGCTAAAACAATAATGATGTTTTGTTAAATGTGAGTAAGGACAACCTAAAGTTCAGGTAGACAATAGAGTGGCAAACTGTATTGAACAATTCCTCCAAGTCAAACAGTCTCTCTTCAGTAGTTTGTGCTACTACGGCAAGCAACATAGACCAAATGCAGATGTCCACCACGTTTACAGCAGCCGGAGCTGTGTAATAACATGATAAACTTGGGTCAAAAACCCTTCAGCTACAAAATGTCAGATCTGTCTCTTTAACAATCAAACAAGAGTTCTTCTGTCCAACACGAAGAAGTCATTCTGATCGTTTTCATTAAAGTTGTTCATCTGTTTGATCAACAACAGGTGGTGTCAAAGGTCAAATCAAATCAGGTGTTCAGAGGAGCACACAGACTGCCCATATTCAGACACAAGTCAGTCAGCAGTTGGTTAGTGTGCGTTCATGTTGAATGATTTATGACGGTTCAATCAAGGTGACAACGACGTACGTCAGTCCTCTGAGATGACATCGATGTCCTCGGGGCTACTGCCCTGGTGCGTAGCCACCCTCCAGCGGCTGACGTGCTGGCTTCCTTTCCTCTTCTGCTGCGACTCAGGTGACTCTTCCTCCAGCTTCTGTCTCTTGTGCTTCGTCCTCCTGTTCTGGAACCAAACCTTTACCTGGGAGAGAAAGGAGAGACATCACGTTTAGTACTGGAAGAAACAATGGTAAAATATACAAGTGTGCTTGCTGTAAAAACTACTACAACTCGTTCTTCCTCTTCCATGAAATACTTTGAGAGAGCTGAAGCAAGCACACACATTTTCTTCAGTAAATTTACCTTTTCTAGTTATAGAATAATAATGCAAAGGGTCTGCATGTATCTCCCCTATGATTTTTAAGCGAAGCTTTTTTCAAAGTGTCATAGCAACAATGATTTTTGCCAAGACAATATTTCACAGGGGTGTAAAACTGTTACTGCTCCCATTTTCTTTCTATAACACTGCCAAACATTGCCTTGCCTAAGGCTTCACATACTGTCGTTCTTTACAGCTTTTTGCCATGCAAAGAGCATCATATTTTTATATTAATTTTCAGGCATTGTCTGGTTGTCATTTTTATATCCTATTTACAAGCTTGATTCAATTATTGGCCTAATTCTTTTGAAATTAAAAGTTCAGCACATCGCAATACTGTATTCCCAATGCATAATATATTGCATGAGATGATTGCGAAGCCTGAATTGCTGTTGGTTAGCAGCGTGTTTCTGATGTGATTAGAGAAATTAGGTCATAAATAATAATTGTGAAATGAACTACATGATTTATTGGCATCACCTTGCCCATCCCCATAACTTCTGTAGGACAAACATCTTGTGGTTGAGAAACCTGGTTTTGCTATATGTTGGTGGAGAGGGTGTTGTGGAGTTCTGACTAAGAGTCTACTCATATCCGTTTCAGTGCTCTGGAATGCAGCCATGCCTTAAAGGCTCTGCATGGTAAATCCGACTTCTGCAGTGTCCGTACAGCATTTACTGTAAAACGGCCTCTGAAGTCAGGGCAGTGCTGTTGTGAAGGATGTTGTCAAGGAAGTGAGTTTGTGTTTATACAGGACCTGCCGCCCTCACATACCGTCAAGCAATCATATCAATGCGGAGCTATACAGAGCCCTTCACATTGTTAAAAGATTTGGGAGGTGCACGGCGATGCGGTACGGAGCTCAATCTGGCCTCCGCAAGCCTCGTGGCTCCGTAAATGCGTCACACCCACCATACAGAGCCTTCAACCACATTTTTGTATCAAGCATAAATTGGCTTTTAACCCCTAGGGGTTTAGAGTGCGTTAAAAACCATGTTAAGGGTGCGTTCAAGATTGCTGTGCCCCCTCACACTCACCTGTGTCTCAGTGAGGCAGAGACCGCTGGCGAGCTGCTTCCGCTCTGCTCCCACCACATAGTGGTTCTTCTCAAAGGCCCTCTCCAGCCTGAGGAGCTGTGAGGGGGAGAAGGCTGTCCGGATGCGCTTCGGCTTGCGGGAGAAAGGCCCATGAAGGAGCAGGTTCTCTGGGCTGCTGTCCTCACCTGGAGAGAGGAGAGGAGGGAGAGGAAGTGGAGGGTTAGACTTAGGGTTGACAGACAGGAATGACACCGTCGCAGCTCTTGTTGTATGTGTAAATAGATAAGCTAGAGTACACTAACTGTTGTACACCAACTGTTGTACACTAACTGTTGTACACCAACTGTTGTACACCAACTGTTGTACACTAACTGTTGTACACTAACTGTTGTACACCAACTGTTGTACACTAACTGTTGTACACTAACTGTTGTACACCAACTGTTGTACACTAACTGTTGTACACTAACTGTTGTACACCAACTGTTGTACACTAACTGTTGTACACTAACTGTTGTACACCAACTGTTGTACACTAACTGTTGTACACTAACTGTTGTACACCAACTGTTGTACACTAACTGTTGTACACTAACTGTTGTACAACTCAGCAAACTGATACTAATAGTTTGTTCGTAGGCTATGGTGTTGTTTTGTGATTAATAGCTGGTCCAATTACACCTCAAAAAGAGGGCAAAGCACTGACAAAGGAGGGCATCAGTGTTGAAACACATTGCATGTTGCTCTCTAGGTCACTATCAGCCATATCAATGTGCCCGATGTGCTTCTTCACTTGACTCATCATTCATGACACTTTCCCATAACGTGAGTAATTGATTCATGTACATGTAAAAGTTACTAATGTTAGGTTGTGATATCATCCTCCATTTCACAATGCCACCACGCCTCATTCCACATGCTTGTTCTAGTGTGTCGACGGATTTATCGTTAAGCAGATGATATACTGTATGCATTACACATCACGTTTGAATGTCATCACATTTAGGAAACGGTAGTGTTGCATGACATCACAGTTAGGAAATAGCAGCGTTGAATAACATCACAGTTAGGAAATAGCAGCGTTGAATGTCGTCACAGTTAGGAAATAGCAGCGTCGCAAAATGTACATAGTGACATGTTGGTTCAGCCACCATGGACAACATCCATCTCCAGAACAATCTGAACTGGTGACAGATAAACGGACTGGGACTTTCAACAACGAGCCTTTTGTTTACACACACACACACACACACACACACACACACACACACACACACACACACACACACACACACACACACACACACACACACACACACACACACACACACACACACACACACACACACAGAGAGAGAGAGAGAGATAGAGATAGAGATACATTTGAAAGAAGAAACACCTCCCTGATTTATCATGGTCATGACCAATATTCCCTCTAATAGCTCCTCCCCCTGGGACTACTGGCAGAATATATATGATCGAAATCAATGCAATATAAGCCCCTTTCAATGCAACATACTGAATCCAAACTAACTATGCTAGACTTAGTATGCAAAACTAAACTATGCAAGACTTAGTATGCAAAACTAACTATGCAAGACTTAGTATGCAAAACTAACTATGCAAGAGACTTTGTTGTATGATTTTATTGCAGTGACACGCATGACTCAGCCCGTACTCTACACAGATTGGTGCAGCATAACCAATCAGAGCTATAGTAGGCCTATATGCAAATAGACCATTGCCATATATAGATTTGTGCCATTTACTTTGAACTGGACTGTGTTTACAGCATGAGCGGTTATGAGTAGATGTGCTTGTTTTGAGATCAAAGGGAGAGCTGCATGTAGCCATGTGTGCACATTTTGTTCATATCCTTTGCTGGTTAGTGAGTTAATAGCCCAGTTACATATCATGTGTAGTCAGCAATGGGGGAGTGATTGCTTCCTACAAAATGTGTACATTTCTAGACATCTTTGAAAAGCCAGCCAGGTAAAGACCTTTTTGTCTTAAAGGGGCAGTGTTGTATTTTGAGACAGGCTTGAATAAGCTAAGTAGCCAATAGGCAGAGGGTAGCACAATTTGTCTGATTCTCTGTAATAATGGTATGGGAATAATGATGCAATTTATTTTGTAGAGTGGTTTCTTCCATCAAACAACACAACATTTTCAGTCACCTCCTTGTCTAAAGGACAAGTGAATAAACAGGTTAATGTCAAGCCCTGGATGTTTTTTTCAGAAGTCTCATGGAATGTAGGCCAACATCGAACACCACACATTGGCTGCTACTGTAGTCTGAATGACAGAACAGCTATTTCCATGTTAAAATGTTATGGGATGTGTTTTCTCCATTGTTTTTGATGGTAGGTCACTCTGGTAGGCCTACATTAGAATCAAATAGCCACAGTAGCCTACTTGACCACTGTTAACATTAACTTAAGAGGGTACAGCCTCAGTGTTCACAGTACACGCGCGCTGAAAGTTGCACAGAACTTTCACAACATTCAAGTTTCTGCTCAGCAGACCTGAAATTTGCTCAGTGCTGGGAATTTTTTGTTGTTGAGGGAACATTGGTTACGGCCCATCGAGAACACACAGAGGGCCTGTATAAGCATATGTCTATTGTGAGAGAAACGTATCTTTGCTATTTAGATCAAAGTGTTTAAAAATAAGATACTTTAATTAGGACATTGCGTTGTTGTGCAAAACGTAACAAAGACATGAATCACATGTATTGCTTTTTAATAGTACTGTAATTTAAAGTGAGTTTTTAATAGTACTGTAATTTAAAGTGAGTTTTTAATAGTACTGTAATTTAAAGTGAGTTTTTCCATAAAGCTGTGTGAACACTTCTCATAGGCTAGACTCAATAAAAACCTTCAGAACTAGATTGTCTAGTTTCAATACTGATTCCCATTATTTCATTCAGAACTAGAGGGGTATTCTACCACTGTAGACGACAGGTTCATTCAGAACTAGAGGGGTATTCTACCACTGTAGACGACAGGTTCATTCAGAACTAGAGGGGTATTCTACCACTGTAGACGACAGGTTCATTCAGAACTAGAGGGGTATTCTACCACTGTAGACGACAGGTTCATTCAGAACTAGAGGGGTATTCTACCACTGTGGACGACAGGTTCATTCAGAACTAGAGGGGTATTCTACCACTGTGGACGACAGGTTCATTCAGAACTAGAGGGGTATTCTACCACTGTAGACGACAGGTTCATTCAGAACTAGAGGGGTATTCTACCACTGTAGATGACAGGTTCATTCAGAACTAGAGGGGTATTCTACCACTGTGGACGACAGGTTCATTCAGAACTAGAGGGGTATTCTACCACTGTAGACGACAGGTTCATTCAGAACTAGAGGGGTATTCTACCACTGTGGACGACAGGTTCATTCAGAACTAGAGGGGTATTCTACCACTGTAGATGACAGGTTCATTCAGAACTAGAGGGGTATTCTACCACTGTAGACGACAGGTTCATTCAGAACTAGAGGGGTATTCTACCACTGTGGACGACAGGTTCATTCAGAACTAGAGGGGTATTCTACCACTGTAGACGACAGGTTCATTCAGAACTAGAGGGGTATTCTACCACTGTAGACGACAGGTTCATTCAGAACTAGAGGGGTATTCTACCACTGTAGACGACAGGTTCATTCAGAACTAGAGGGGTATTCTACCACTGTGGACGACAGGTTCATTCAGAACTAGAGGGGTATTCTACCACTGTGGACGACAGGTTCATTCAGAACTAGAGGGGTATTCTACCACTGTAGACGACAGGTTCATTCAGAACTAGAGGGGTATTCTACCACTGTAGACGACAGGTTCATTCAGAACTAGAGGGGTATTCTACCACTGTGGACGACAGGTTCATTCAGAACTAGAGGGGTATTCTACCACTGTAGAGCAGTTCAGGGACTTCACCTCTCTATATTGTGACATTAAGCTCATTTGTATACATGTAGGGCCTTTAGTGTATTCAACGCTGAGCATGAAACCTAAGCGTTCAGTAACGCCTCATATGACATCATACGTAAATATCTCGGGCTGGAAAAATGCAAAAAACAATTGTTGTGAAGACGAAGTCTTGTGCAATTAAGCAAATTGAATCGTATGAACATACCTGACTTCATTCAACACAGGGCAATAGTAAAATGTCCTTGTCTTTCAGTTTCATTGTGTACATGACTTTCTTCTCGCCACAGGCCCAACATCTGCCCTCCCAGGATTAGGGTTCGTTTATTAAAATGACACATAAAAAAAACTACATATTTTACATAAGCAAATCCATCAATAAATTATTTGACCGCCACATGAAAAGGTTGTGCCTGGCTTGAAAAGAACCTTGCAGCACAAATATAACCTCAAACACGTGTACGCAAAAGTCGGTTACAGCTCGGCAGTTGAGGGACAGTGTGTGTGGGATGCATCGAAAGCTGTGAGCAATGAGGAGTCTGTCAAACCAAATGAATTGAATCAGCGACAGTAGGGCTACAGTGTCCAGCCACATTCATTCACATGCAAAACATGGACCGAAGATGGAGCATCCATGAAAGGAGATGGATACAGAGAAGCCATCAAACTGACCGTGACCTTGGACTAGCAAATACTGATGCTATGGTATACAAGCTTTGAAATCAACCAAAATGTGTACTGAATATAAGACTAAATGTACTATGGAAATACCTTGTTGTGATATTGCTATGATGAAACATTGTGTCTACAATTTTTTTTGTTAAATGATAATGTCATGCTAATATAAACCTAGTTAGAAACTGACCTGATACTCTCTACTCCAGATAGTTAAATGAGTTCAATGAAAGCACTGTCTGTGGAAACAACCATGTGTTTCTTCCCTAGCATAACATATGTGTTTATGGTCAACTCTGCATATCTTCTCTAGCAGGTCTGATATGACCGGCTGCACTACTCACAGACAACGGTTCTGAGTTACACATTGAGAGGTTGTGAAGAGTTTGATAGAGTCTGACATCAATTCCAGTTCATCTAGAAGCAGTCTTTCTTATTATTTTATTTAAACTAGGCAAGTCAGTTAAAAACAAATTCTTATTTAAAATGATGGCCAACCAAAAGGCAAAAGGCCTCCTGCGGGGACAGGGGGTTGGGAAATAAAATACAAAATATAGGACAAAAAAAAACACACATCACGACAAGAGAGAGAACACAACACTACATAAAGAGAGACCTAAAACAACAACATAGCAAGGCAGCAACACAGCATGGTAGCAACACAATATAACAACATGGAAGCAACACATTATTTGCAGGTAGCACCTGGTAATAGCACCTGGTAATAGCACCTGGTAACAGCACCTGGTAATAGCACCTGGTAATAGCACCTGGTAATAGCACCTGGTAATAGCACCTGGTAATAGCACCTGGTAATAGCACCTGGTAACAGCACCTGGTAATAGCACCTGGTAATAGCACCTGGTAATAGCACCTGGTAACAGCACCTGGTAACAGCACCTGGTAATAGCACCTGGTAATAGCACCTGGTAATAGCACCTGGTAACAGCACCTGGTAATAGCACCTGGTAATAGCACCTGGTAATAGCACCTGGTAATAGCACCTGGTAACAGCACCTGGTAATAGCACCTGGTAATAGCACCTGGTAACAGCACCTGGTAATAGCACCTGGTAACAGCACCTGGTAATAGCACCTGGTAATAGCACCTGGTAACAGCACCTGGTAATAGCAAATGGTAATAGTAGCTAATAGTAGGTTTCCTCGGCTTATATGGGTATTGGTGGCTTTTTACAAGACAAAAAAGAAGAAAAAAAGTGACTACACCTTCTACTCAAAACAATGCTATAACAATGTTTTCCACCCATGCACAGATTAATATACACTGAGTGGACAAAACATTAAGAACACCATCCTATTGAGCTGCACCCCTCCCCTTATGTCCAGAGAACTAGCCTCAATTCCTTAGGGCATGGACTCTACAAGGTGTAGAAAGCGTTCCACAGGGATGCTGGCCCATATTAACTTAAATGCTTCCCACAGCTGTGTTAAATTGGCTGGATGTCCTTTGGGTGTTGAACCATTGTTGATACACAAAGGAAACTGTTGAGCGTGAAAAACCCAGCAGTGTTGCAGTTCTTGATACAAACCGGTGTGCTTGGCACCTACTACCATACCCTGTTCAAAGGTACTTCAATCTTTTGTCTTGCCCATTCACCCTCTGAACGGCACACATAAACAATCCATGTCTCAGTTGTCTAAACAAGCTTGAAAAATCCTTCTTTACCCTGTCTCCTCCCCTTCATCTACATGGATTGAAGTGGATTTAACAAGTGACATCAATAAGGGTTCACCTGGTCAGTCTGTCAGGGGTCTCCAGTAGCTCACCGCCCACCTATGAGTAGCTTGCCAAACAATTCTGAAAGTACATGTAATTTTTGTGTGTTCCACCGCATACTGTCATTAACAAATCTCACAAGCATCAGACAGTGCAAGCTCCCAGCTACTATCTAATTGACCCAACATTGACATTATCCCACCCCTGGTTAGCCACTATTGACTTAAAAAAGACAAACCTAACACCATATCTGCCAATTAAATTCCAGCCATATTGCCCCTGTCGGTCTGTGTAGTGCGCCCGTTTGTCTATCACTCCGTGTGTGGCCATTTCATGTGAAAACCATCTAGTGGGCTTGTAGAAATAATTTCCCCAAAACGGTCTCAATTAAATGTTAACTGCAAAGTAGTCTTACCTGGCAGAAGTATATCACGGGTAGGTATATCATTTGTGTCTATTATTTGTTATTTGCTAACTTTGGCATTAGAACCATCACTCGACCGGCAAATTATATCGCACATTCCTCACTCGCTAGATGCGCAATTAAAGAGCCAGACGCGCAATTAAAGGGGAATTACACTCATAAATCCTAATATGTTCTTCAGGGCCTAAAAAAATGCTCTTCTGATGTGATTTCACTATTGACATGGACTCAGAACATCCAATTTCGTTGTTTCTCTATGAACAATTGTAATTTTGAGAGTGAAAAACAATAGTAATGAAAAACCAGGACAAATTAAACAGAAAACAGAATTTGGGAAAATATAAAGCAGAATTTGTGGAAAAAAACAGATTTTATAGGGCCCACCTTAGAGTTGTTTATTAACCCTTATTTTACCAGGTATATTGGCAAGAAAACATAGTGCACTATTTTCTCTTGTACACTAAGGACCTGGGGAAGAGCTGCAGAGGATAAGAGAAGATTGTGCTTATATAATGGCTAGAAAAAACATGTGTAGCTCGCGACATGCTATTTGAACGTTAGCTAGCAGGACAGAATTCAAGGGCAGATTAGCCACTTGTCGCCTGATGCTCACAAGGCACTCTGATCTCTTTCCATGCTGGTTCTGGCTGGTGGTTTAGCCACTCAGATAGACAGTCAGACTGGCATCATCTGTCGTATGGCGTTAGTGGCGTAACCTCCACTCAAATCCCTCTGGAGAAGACTGAGACTGGGGAAAGAACTCACCAGGCTGAACCCTAATGCTCAGTAGGAGTGCTGATCTAGGATCAGTTTAGCCTTATAGATCATAATAAATATAATAATATGTACTGGGCAACATGATCCTAAATCAACACTCCGACTCTGAGACTCTTTGTGAATACTAACCCTAAACTGTAAGGGTGGCTCAGCCCCAGCCACAGAGGGAATACCCTCCAGGGGATGAGCCTTCAACACTTTGGCCTGTACTCAGCGGGTGGGGGAACATGGGGGAACATGCCTCCAACATGACTACCAGGGAGCAGATGGCAGCGCCAGCCAGAGAACTGTGTTCATCACCAGTAACACCAGTCCCCTGGCACCAACAAGACTGGTCTTGTCAGCAGTGAGCTACACACTGGGTAGTGGTGGGGGCCAATTTCTCATTCTAACCCTAGATGGATGAATATGGAGGCAGTCGGATGGATGATGATAAATAAGAGGGAAGGATGGTGGTAAATAAGGGGGAAGGATGGTGGTAAATAAGAGGGAAGGATGGTGGTAAATAAGGGGGAAGGATGGTGGTAAATAAGGGGGAAGGATGGTGGTAAATAAGGGGGAAGGATGGTGGTAAATAAGGGGGAAGGATGGTGGTAAATAAGAGGGAAGGATGGTGGTAAATAAGGGGGAAGGATGGTGGTAAATAAGGGGGAAGGATGGTGGTAAATAAGAGGGAAGGATGGTGGTAAATAAGGGGGAAGGATGGTGGTAAATAAGGGGGAAGGATGGTGGTAAATAAGAGGGAAGGATGGTGGTAAATAAGGGGGAAGGATGGTGGTAAATAAGGGGGAAGGATGGTGGTAAATAAGGGGGAAGGATGGTGGTAAATAAGGGGGAGGGTGGTGGTAAATAAGGGGGAGGGTGGTGGTAAATAAGGGGGAAGGATGGTGGTAAATAAGGGGGAAGGATGGTGGTAAATAAGGGGGAAGGATGGTGGTAAATAAGGGGGAAGGATGGTGGTAAATAAGGGGGAGGGTGGTGGTAAATAAGGGGGAGGGTGGTGGTAAATAAGGGGGAAGGATGGTGGTAAATAAGGGGGAAGGATGGTGGTAAATAAGGGGGAAGGATGGTGGTAAATAAGGGGGAAGGATGGTGGTAAATAAGGGGGAAGGATGGTGGTAAATAAGGGGGAGGGTGGTGGTAAATAAGGGGGAAGGATGGTGGTAAATAAGGGGGAAGGATGGTGGTAAATAAGGGGGAAGGATGGTGGTAAATAAGGGGGAAGGATGGTGGTAAATAAGGGGGAAGGATGGTGGTAAATAAGGGGGAAGGATGGTGGTAAATAAGGGGGAGGATGGTGGTAAATAAGGGGGAAGGATGGTGGTAAATAAGGGGGAAGGATGGTGGTAAATAAGGGGGAAGATGGTGAGGATGGTCTATTTCCATATAAAGTAGGGAGAGGATCTTGGTAAATAAGGGGGAGGATGGTCTATTTCCATATAAAGTAGTCGAAGGATGGTCTATTTCCATATAAAGTAGGGTAGGATGGTCTATTTCTATATAAAGCAGGGAAGGATGGTCTATTTCCATATAAAGTAGGGGAGGATGGTCTATTTCCATATAAAGTGGGGGAAGGATGGTCAATTTCCATATAAAGTAGGGGAAGGATGGTCTATTTCTATATAAAGTAGGGGGAAGGATGGTCTATTTCCATATAAAGTAGGGGAAGGATGGTCTATTTCTATATAAAGTAGGGGGAAGGATGGTCTATTTCCATATAAAGTAGGGGAAGGATGGTCTATTTCCATATAAAGTAGGGGAAGGATGGTCTATTTCCATATAAAGTAGGGGTAGGATGGTCTATTTCCATATAAAGTAGGGGAAGGATGGTCTATTTCCATATAAAGTATACGTATAGAGAAATAATAGTTTTTGCTTTCTCTTTGAATATGAAAAGGAAACTATCAATACAAAAATTATAATCTACTAAATTAGGATTATGCAAATAATGATAACGTTTTATCCTCCTCATGCAGTCCATCTTTATCTGACTGTGGTTGATTGATTGATTGATTGATTGTTTGTTTTTCTGTCTGGTTATAAACAAAAGGACTAAACGACAAGAAGAAGAGAAATATTCTATGAACTATCTAATATGTTTGGAAAATAATCTTTACAATGCACTGTTATCCTATAAATTAACTTCCAACATGTATCTCCTGGCATTCAACACCTCTGAATGAATAAAAATGTGTCAAAACAAACCTCCAGACCATCAGACCATGAGATGTGTGAATTTTACTGTCTGCCTTCCTTCCTGGTAATAACAATCCCATAACAATCCCATACACACTGAAATGCACCCCAACGGCTACACACTGAAATGCACTGAAATGCACCCCAAAGGCTACACAGTGAAATGCACCCCAACGGCTACACAATGAAATGCACCCCAAAGGATACACACCAAAATGCACTGAAATGCACCCCAAAGGCTACACACTGAAATGCACCCCAACGGCTACACACTGAAATGCACCCCAACTGCTACACACTGAAATGTACCCCAAAGGCTACACACTGAAATGCACCCCAAAGGCTACACACTGAAATGTACCCCAAAGGCTACACACCAAAATGCACTGAAATGCACCCCAAAGGCTACACACTGAAATGCACTGAAATGCACCCCAAAGGCTACACACTGAAATGCACCCCAACGGCTACACACTGAAATGTGCCCCAAAGGCTACACACTGAAATGCACCCCAAAGGCTACACACTGAAATGTACCCCAAAGGCTACTCACCGAAATGCACTGAAATGCACCCCAAAGGCTACACACTGAAATGCACCCCAAAGGCTACACACTGAAATGCACTGAAATGCACCCCAAAGGCTACACACTGAAATGCACCCCAACGGCTACACACTGAAATGTGCCCCAAAGGCTACACACTGAAATGCACCCCAAAGGCTACACACTGAAATGTACCCCAAAGGCTACTCACCGAAATGCACTGAAATGCACCCCAAAGGCTACACACTGAAATGTACCCCAAAGGCTACACACTGAAATGCACCCCAAAGGCTACACACTGAAATGTACCCCAAAGGCTACACACTGAAATGTACCCCAAAGGCTACACTCTGAAATGCACTGAAATGCACCCCAAAGGCTACACACTGAAATGCAACCCAAAGGCTACACACTGAAATGCAACCCAAAGGCTACACACTGAAATGTACCCCAAAGGCTACACACTGAAATGTACCCCAAAGGCTACACACTGAAATGCACTGAGATCCACATCAAAGGCTACACACTGAAATGTACCCCAAAGGCTTCACACCGAAATGCACTGAAATGCACCCCAAAGGCTACACACTGAAATGCACCACAAAGGTTACACACTGAAATGTACCCCAAAGGCTACACACCAAAATGCACTGAAATGCACCCCAAAGGCTACACACTGAAATGCACCCCAAAGGCTACACACTGAAATGCACTGAAATGCATCCCAAAGGCTACACACTGAAATGCACCACAAAGGCTACACACTGAAATGCTCCCCAAAGGCTACACACTGAAATGTACCCCAAAGGCTACACACTGAAATGCACTGAAATGCACCCCAAAGACTACACACTGAAATGTACCCCAAAGGCTACACACCGAAATGCACCCCAAAGGCTACACACTGAAATGCACCCCAACGGCTACACACTGAAATGCACCCCAAAGGCTACACACTGAAAGGCAACCCAAAGGCTACACACTGAAATGTACCCCAAAGGCTACACACTGAAATGCACTGAAATGCACCCCAAAGGCTACATACTGAAATGTACCCCAAAGGCTACACACTGAAATGCACTGAAATGCACCCAAAAGCCTACACACTGAAAGGCACCCCAAAGGCTACACACTGAAATGTACCCCAAAGGCTACACACTGAAATGCACTGAAATGCACCCAAAAGCCTACACACTGAAATGCACCCCAAAGGCTGCACACTGAAATGCACCCCAAAGGCTACACACCGAAATGCACTGAAATGCACCCCAAAGACTACACACTGAAATGTACCCCAAAGGCTACACACCGAAATGCACCCCAACGGCTACACACTGAAATGCACCCCAAAGGCTACACACTGAAATGTACCCCAAAGGCTACACACCCGAAATGCACTGAAATGCACTCCAAAGGCTACACACTGAAATGCACCCCAATATAAGTAAGTGCTCAAATGTGTAGGACCTAAGATCCTGTTATACTGTGCTGTTCTCAATCTCTCTCTCTCTCTTTCTCTCTCTCTCTCTCTCTCTAAACCTCTCAGGAAGTGGGGGAGTAAGAAATAAAATCAATCTCCCATCCATCCATCCATCCATCCATCCATCCATCCATCTCTAACAGTAAGTGACAGTCATGATGGCTAATCCTCTCCTCTCAATCCTCTGGTCTGTAGTTAGCATTGTCTAAACACTAGTTTTCATGGTTATTGGACACCATCAGTGAGTGGATCTGCTGTGTCTGTAAACAAAGACACTTTATCTGAGCTCCTGATCTGAGCAACAGTGACAACAACCTCTGACTCCCACTGATTACCTGACTGAGGTACACCCTGAAGGTTACCTGGTAAAGAGGAGGAGTGCTGATCTAGGATCAGATTCCCCCCTTTGTCCTTATAATCTTATTCATTAATGATCTAAAAGGCTAAACTGATCCCAGATCAGCACTTCTACTCTGAGACACTGTGAATACGGCCCTGGGCTGGCTGGTCAGAGTGTAACATACCTGAGAGCACACCTGATGTGGCTAACCACTGTTGTCCACTGAGTCAACGAGATGAGCATTGAAAGTTATTGATCTGTCTGGTTTAACAAATTGCTTTGTTTTTGAAGACCACCCAGCATCAGTTAGTAAGGATGTTCACCATTTCTTGCATATATGCACTGCAAATAGCTTGAATGAGAAGATTTAAGGTTTTGGTCACTGAATATTGAGATTTTCCAATATTCCATTTCTCTCATGGCTTTGTTTGGTTGCTAAAGCTGGTCCATTTTCAAATAGTTATTGTCTTATCAGAAATGGGCAGCCTTTAAATCTAAAGTAGAACACAAAGCAAATGAATTGAATTAAATAGTATTATTATTTTTGTTATTATTTGTTTATTGCTTATTATTGCTGTTTTTATTTGTAATAATACTATAATATTATTATAAACTAATAATACTACAATATTCCTGTCTCTTGTTACTTGTCATTAAAATAACTTTCATATTAAATAATTATTAGTTCATTATATCTACATTTTTGAGAAACAAAAATCTTTATAATCAGTGGTGTAAAGTACTTAAGTAAAAGTACCATTTCAGTATTTTTAGGGAGCGTTATCTGTACTTTACTATTTATATTTTTGACTAATTTTACTTCACTACATCCCTAAAGAAAATCATGTACATTTTACTCCATACATTTTCCCTGACAACCAGAAGTACTCGTTACATTTCGAATGCTTTGCAGGACAGGAAAATAGTCTAATTCACAGACTTATCAAGAGAACATCCCTGGTCATCCCTAATGCCTCTGATCTGGTGGACTCACTAAACACAAAGGCTTCGTTTGTAAATTATGTCTGAGTGTTGGAGTGTGCCCCCTGGCTATCCGTACATTTAAAAAACAAGAAAATCGTTCCGTCTAGTTTGCTTAATAGAAGGTACGTGAAATGATTTATACTTTTACTTTTGATACATAAGCATATTTAATATATTTAAAACAAAATACTTTTAGACTTTTACTCAAGTCGTATGTTACTGGGTGACTTTTACTTTTACTTGAGTCATTTTCTGTTAAGGTATCTATACTTTTACTCAAATATGACAATTGGTTACTTTTTCCATCACTGCTGATAATTAACTTTCTGAATAATGCAAAACCTAAAACGAATGGGTAGGCAAAAGGGAGAAAAAAATGTCATTATAGGCCTATTTGTTAGATAAATATTGTTCTTATTTTATATTATTTTATTTGTATAATTGCATAGAGCTTACAAATTTAAATCACAATTAATTGACCCTAGTATTATTATTCAACATATTAGACTATTGATCTCCTAACAACTTTTTGGGAACATACATTATAAGAAAGTGCAATGATTTTGATGTGCATTTTAAATGAATAAAAATAAACAATATAGTCTACTTGAATTAAAACATATTAATGTTCCAAAATTAAACTATTGAAATGTTCTAGGTTTTTAAAAAGTTGTTTTAAGCTACGGGCGGGTGAAAATCCTGGGTGCGATGTTTTACGTTTATTTAAATGCATCCATTCTCTGAAATGTACCAATAATGCATAGACCTAACTTAAAAAGAAAAAATACTTCAAATATAAATAGTGAAAGCTATAGTTGGATGTTGAAACTTTTTACTCTCCGAACAGATTTCAGTAGTTTTAATAATTTGTTTTTGTTGCGTTACCCTTTTTAATACATGATTTGTATCCTGAATAAAATACCATCCCTAACCATGTTACATGTTCAGGGATCAATCAGGACATTCCTTCCATCAGTCAACTAGAGTTCTCATTTCTGATGCGCACACTTGTTGTAATTTAGCTCGTGCATAATATGTCCCTATATGTTCCTTCATAAATCATGCAAGGATATGCCCAAACATATGATATTATTGAAAATAACTTTGTTAATATTCATTAAATTAAAGAATTTGTTCGCTTACCTTGGAACCTGTGCCCGAGATATCTGTTTCGAAGAACCCACGGGTAGAAATTCAACGTGTCTCTCTGATGCGGGTTGAAGAAAGGCTGCGATGGAAGCTGGAGAGGATGCAGGGGCAGACCGGAGTTCCCTGTGTGTGTACCCGGGTCAGGGAACATCATGTCTGGACTGCCGTATAAAGTCCTGCCGGAGTTCTGGTAACAACTCCCAAAGGGCGCCGGGTGAATTGATTCCACGAACCTCAACGCTGTGGGTCTGATCGGTTCGTCCCCGTTAGTCGAAGAGTTCACGTCTTTCCCAACAAGGGATTCGATGGTAAAACATTTCTTACTATGTTGATACATGATCAAAAATAGGCTATAGTTTATATATTTCTAATAATATATTCAATAACACTTATAAAACAGGTGATGCAAAATAAAACCTCACAACAGCAGTAGTAGAACAGTTCCCGGGAAATCCATAACTCGCAGTCCCTTGCGCCTGCAAATCGTGTTGCCTGTATCCGTGGACCCCTGGAAGCGGGTTGCCTGTAGTGCAAGTTCACTTGTCTCAGAACCTTGTCTTCAGTAGGTTATCGACCGGATTTCTCTGCTTTAACAATCTGCCAAAAAATCTCGTTTCGGTTCTAGATACCACTGCAGCGTCAGATTTATTAGTCTGTGATTATGTTTATGACAGTCTGGCTCTTGTCTCAGTCTCATCACTCCTGGAAAGAAATGTTGTACTGTGCTGTATTAGGAGCCAGGATCAGTAGGCTAAGCCTTGACAAAAAGCCTGTCACTCGTCAGACTCAATACCTGCCCTCCACTGTCGCTGACATAGGTGTGGTGGGCATGCGCAGATAGGACCGTGTAGTCTAGCACAACAGCCATTTTGTAAATCTAAATGAGTGGCTTCTGCTTTATTGAAATTACTTGTGACTAATAGCCTATCGATATGCGTTTATTTCAATGTTGCAAAGTGATATTATATTAAATCAGAAGAAACATAATATGAAGGATTTTCTTGTTAATGATTTAGTAATTATAACTTACTTATAACAAGTTTATTATGCCCTATGTCGTCGTGTCATCCCCCAAATGGTCCCTAAAATCTATGAAATTAGCATCCTAATAGAAAACAATAGAAAAGGTTTTCACACATAATAATTCTGGTAATGTATCCTTACAGCCCATAGCTGACAGTTGCACCTGTATGTTGATTGATCAATTTAATTCTAGGTCAAAGATCAGATTAGTCCAAACCTTTAAAGCCACTTCTATCAATTTAAACATGATAATTCTAGGGATTAGCTACAAAATATCTCTGAGGTTTACTATGATTTGTTTATATTTATCAAGGTATCCAAAACAACTGTGGACTAAAAGTATTTTAAAGTGCATTCGGGAAAGTATTCAGACCCTTTCTCTTTTTCCACATTTTGTTATGTTACAGCCTTATTCTAAAATGGATGAAAAAAAATCCTCATCAATCTACACACAATATCCCATAAAATGACAAAGCAAAAACAGGTTTTTTGAAATACCTTATTTACATAAATATTCATACCCTTTGCTATGAGACTCAAAATGGAGCTCAGGTGCATCCTGTTTCAATTTATAATCCTTGAGATGGTTCTACAACTTGATTGGAGTCCACCTGTGGAAATTAAATTGATTGGACATGATTTGGAAAGGTACACACACCTGTCTATATAAGGTCCCATGGTTGACAGTGCATGTCAGAGCAAAAACCAAGCCATGAGGTCAAAAGAATTGTCCGTAGAGCTCCGAGACAGGATTGTGTCGAGGCACAGATCTGGGGAAGGGTACCAACACATTTCTGCAGCATTGAAGGACCCCAAGAACACAGTGACCTCCATCATTCTTAAATGGAAGAAGTTTGGAACCACCAAGACTCTTCCTAGAGCTGGCCGCCCGGCCAAACTGAGCAATAGGGGGAGAAGGGCCTTGGTCAGGGAGGTGACCAAGAACCTGATGGTCACTCTGAAAGAGCTCTAGAGTTCCTCTGTGGAGATGGACAACCATCTTTGCAGCACTCCACCAATCAGGCCTTTATGTTAGAGGGGCCAGACAGAAGCCACTCCTCAGTAAAAGGCCCATGACAGCCCGCTTGGAGTTTTCCAAAAGGCTCCTAAAGGACTCTCGGACCATGAGAAACAAGATTCTCTGGTCTGATGAAACCAAGATTGAACTCTTTGGCCTGAATGCCAAGTGTCGCGTCTGGAGGAAAGCTGGCACCATCCCTATGGTGAAGCTTGGTGGTGGCAGCATCATGCTGTGGGGATTTTTTTCAGTGGCAGGGACTGGGAGACTAGTCAGGATCGAGGGAAAGATGAGCGAAGCAAAGTACAGAGAGATCCTTGATGAAAACCTGCTCCAGAGTGCTCAGGACCTCAGACTGGGGCGAAGAATCACCTTCCAACAGGACAACAACTATAAGCACACAGCCAAGACAACACAGGAGTGGCTTCGGGACAATTTTGTGAATGTCCTTGAGTGGCCCAGCCAGAGCCCGGACCTGAACCCGATTGAACACCTCTGGAGAGACCTGAAAATAGCTGTGCATCGATGCTCCCCATCCAACCTGACAGAGCTTGAGAGGATCTGCAGAGAAGAATGGGAGAAACTCCCCAAATACAGGTGTGTTTTGCTTTGTCATTATCGGGTATTGTGTGTAGATTGATGGTGGGGGGAACAATTTAACACATTTTAGAATAAGGATGTAATGTAACAAAATGTGGAAAAAGTCAAGGGGTCTGAATACTTTGTGAATGCACTGTACATAGGTCTGCAAAATGAACGTCTTTTACAGAATAGACCTATAGGTCTGCAAAATGTAACTCATTTTGAGAATAGGTCAACTAAAGAGGTCTTTTTTTTACTAAGGTCAAAGGTCTGGGAAATATTGCTTTTTTATGTTATGTCCAGGGTGCCTTCCCTCCCTCTTTTGGTAGTTACCATCTTAGATGTTGTTGAAGAGGGTGGGGGTGGGGGGGTACCAGTAGATCAGAGACTCAACCAGTCCCAGGAACCCAGGACAGGTGTCAGTCCTTTCAGGGGAGAAATAATCAGGGACGAACCACAAAAGCCCCCCTGCTTCCATCTTTCATGATCTGCTCCTGTGGAAGCTGATGTGAACCACCAAAGGCCAAAGAGCCCAGTGAGACCCAAAGGAGTTGTCTCCACCCCTCTTGTCCCCTATACCAATCCTATACCGCCCAGTCCCCCTGTATAGAATGAATAGGTTTAACTGGCAGATCTAGCCCCGGAGCCATTGATTCAGGCAGCCATTAACAACTATTAATTTTGCCTCTGGCAATTAATGATAGATTTTTCTGGTCTGAAAAGAGGGATTAAGCAGTTGGAGTTTTTGTAGGCACGCAGGGGTGTAAAGCCGAGTTAAAATGTGACTATTGTCCCCCTACATGGTCTGCCTTGAATCAGCTAACTGGAGTTAAGTCCCTTTTACAAGGAATGAGGTTACTCTATTCAGAAAGGAACAGAAATAGGATGTGTTATAGGAAATGCCATTTACGTTATTCTATATAGTAAACTATAAAGGACAGAACTCTGCTGAATGGAACATTCATCGACACATCAGGTCATTACAGATTACATTTATAGTTTCAGTACATCGAATGCGGAATGGAAACAGTCCCCTTAAATATGCATCTTCGTTTATGATATTCAGTATTTTATTCATAACTGTATTAATTCAAATACTTACAGTATAGCCTTAGTTAAGTACAACTGTCAAAGGTAAAGTTGACAGACATAGTTTTGTCATATCATCTGCTGGCTTAATCATTTATTTTAATTTACATTTAATTTGTTGGTAAATTAATGATGATAATCAAGTGAATTAATTGGTTATTTGGGGGAGCTCTATTGATGTGGTCAATGCCCGCTAGTGGATGTTGATGGCGCCCTCTAGTGGTTTTTAAGATAATATTGATGTTACGTTCAAACCATATCTGGGAAAGAATTGATGACATATCTGTTTTAATAAAAAGATACAAGGCCTTCTATTTTTCATAATTACCTATTTGCAAAAATGTGTTTTAATTCAATTTAATAATGTGATTTTTAAAATGTACCCCGAATTACTATAACTTTATTATAGTTAATTATATAATATTTATTCATTTCACGTGTATTATTTTTGTAATATCTACATAATGAAAACTTCCATCTACTACCTAATTGCAATTTAACCTTGAAGCATATTTAGGCTCAAATTGGGGACGTTTTGCGCGCCTATAATTGCTGTCTCTCTCTCTCCGGGCGGTCTGATTTATTTACTCTCCCGCACAAACATTTCCTGTCTCTGTCAGCTTGAGTCCATAAAGGTCAATTAGGGAGAAGAATGTCCGTGTTGGGTCTGACTTTAAGCTTTTACCTCCACACACCTGGCTTCTAGGAACATAATACCTGGTTAAGTGAGGGCCAGTATGCCTGGAGCGACTTCTTTACTCATGGAAAACGAATTAACAGTCTGTAGTGGCCCATAATGCAGGCCCATAATGCATTAGTCGCTCAGTTTGGGGCTATACCTGCAGTCTTGTGTCCATCACACTATTGTCATCCGAGTATATTAGAATTAGTCAATTTAGATTATATATTTATGTATAGCTATTTGCTGTTTGTTCTTTAATAAATCCACACTTTCTGTTTTGGACACAGCATTTTCTATTTGAAAATTATTGTACACCATTTCTCATCTATAGACCAAAGATTTATTAGAAAAAAATTCAAGCGAATTGCAAATCAAGTAGCTAAAAAATATCAGTCAAAACAAAAATATAGAGACAGTAATCAGTAGAACAGAAAAAACAGCAGTAAAGAAGTACATTTACGTCATTTAGCGGACGCTCTTATCCAGAGCGACTTACAGTAGTGAATTTCATACAATTTCATACATATTTTTTTTTTTCTGTGCTGGCCCCCCGTGGGAATCGAACCCACAACCCTGGTGTTGCAAACACCATGCTCTACCAACTGAGCTACAGGGAAGGCCTATATCCTGGGTTCAGTATAGAAAGCAAGGCCTATATCCTGGGTTCAGTATAGAAGGCTAGGTCTATATCCTGGGTTCAGTACAGAAGGCTAGGTCTATATCCTGGGTTCAGAGTAGGAGGCTAGGCCTATATCCTGGGTTCAGAGTAGAAGGCTAGGTCTATATCCTGGGTTCAGTATAGAAGGCTAGGCCTATATCCTGGGTTCAGAGTAGAAGGCTAGGTCTATATCCTGGGTTCAGAGTAAGAGGCTAGGTCTATAACCTGGGTTCAGTATAGAAGGCTAGGTCTATATCCTGGGTTCAGTATAGAAGGCTAGGCCTATATCCTGGGTTCAGAGTAGGAGGCTAGGCCTATATCCTGGGTTCACTATAGAAGGCTAGGCCTATATCCTGGGTTCAGAGTAGGAGGCTAGGTCTATATCCTCGGTTCAGAGTAGGAGGCTAGGCCTATATCCTGGGTTCAGAGTAGAAGGCTAGGTCTATATCCTGGGTTCAGAGTAGGAGGCTAGGCCTATATCCTGGGTTCAGAGTAGAAGGCTAGGTCTATATCCTGGGTCCAGAGTAGGAGGCTAGGTCTATATCCTGGGTTCAGTATAGAAGGCTAGGCCTATATCCTGGGTTCAGAGTAGGAGGCTAGGTCTATATCCTGGGTTCAGTACAGAAGGCTAGGCCTATATCCTGGGTTCAGAGTAG
The DNA here is from genome assembly GCF_901001165.1 of Salmo trutta. Classification (NCBI taxonomy): domain Eukaryota; kingdom Metazoa; phylum Chordata; class Actinopteri; order Salmoniformes; family Salmonidae; genus Salmo; species Salmo trutta. The sequence goes on along the minus strand of NC_042969.1, from coordinate 35,008,081 downwards.
GAGGCTAGGTCTATATCCTGGGTTCAGTACAGAAGGCTAGGCCTATATCCTGGGTTCAGAGTAGGAGGCTAGGTCTATATCCTGGGTTCAGAGTAGGAGGCTAGGTCTATATCCTGGGTTCAGTACAGAAGGCTAGGTCTATATCCTGGGTTCAGAGTAGAAGGCTAGGTCTATATCCTGGGTTCAGTACAGAAGGCTAGGCCTATATCCTGGGTTCAGAGTAGGAGGCTAGGTATATATCCTGGGTTCAGAGTAGAAGGCTAGGCCTATATCCTGGGTTCAGTATAGAAGGCTAGGTCTATATCCTGGGTTCAGAGTAGAAGGCTAGGCCTATATCCTGGGTCCAGAGTAGGAGGCTAGGTCTATATCCTGGGTCCAGAGTAGGAGGCTAGGCCTATATCCTGGGTTCAGAGTAGAAGGCTAGGTCTATATCCTGGGTTCAGAGTAGAAGGCTAGGTCTATATCCTGGGTTCAGAGTAGGAGGCTAGGTCTATATCCTGGGTTCAGAGTAGGAGGCTAGGTCTATATCCTGGGTTCAGAGTAGGAGGCTAGGTCTATATCCTGGGTTCAGAGTAGAAGGCTAGGTCTATATCCTGGGTTCAGTACATGGATAAATGCACCACATAAACTGAAAAGAAACCCAATAAAAAGTCTGTGTGAAAAGGGAAAGGATGAGAAAAACTAAATCACATAAGAGATGTTGTGAAAGAGGAATATAAAATGCATTACAAAAATGACATGGCTAAATCTCTTCAATGAATCATAGCCTAGTTGATAGCTGATTGACGATCTGAAGCAACAGGCCACACAGTGGTAAAATATAGACACGTTTCTCTTGTTTGACAATAATTCAAGAATCATCGTGAATGTGTGTGATGGCCTCAAGGCATTTAGTAATATAACTTTAAATAAAAAATACACCCATGACTCGTCATTGTCCACGGAAATCAACTCATCCTCCTCCTTGCTCGATATTTCACCGTGCACGTGGCTCTCCGGTACACCGGCAATGTCCCAGTGGGCCTTCCTCCACCACGTTCTCCTGTTCTGGAACCAGACTTTGACCTGTGTCTGGGTCAGTCTCAGCGCTGAGGCCAGAAGCATCTTCTCCGTCTCGGTCATTTACCGCTGCTTACTGAACACCTCTTCTAGTTTGGTCAGCTGCGGGTTCTCCTGCCAGATCTCTGCACGGAGGTTCCCGTGGATAGACAGCCCGGTTGCCCTGCAGAGAGAAAACAAACACTCATTTCCAAACAATATTCTTCCTTACACATTATCCAATATGGGCTGCATTATCACAATGACACCTATTCCATTTTCCATTTGTAATTAAGAGGAGTCAGATCATCAGTTTTACAAGACAATGCAATGCGAGACGTATAATGTAGGCTAATATCCCTTGGGCCAAAACAATCAAAGTCGGAAACATTGAGGACATAAATTGATCTCACCGTTATACAGACCTTGATTATAACCGCTGGTTGCTGGTTGTAAACTGGGGGAAGTGAATTTGTGTCTCCAAGATTCGACCAAGTCAGCATCGCCGGATGGTGCCTTGCGCCTCCGCCTGGTTGCTGGCTGTTCATGACTTGTTGTGCGGCTGCTTCCCGGGAAGGACGCACGGAAAGGATAACTTCAACACTGAAGGAGCACGCTTTATTTGTCTTTGTCGTTAATAGAACCTTGTTTGGCAACCATGAGGAGATGTCCGTTGCTCCACCGTAAAAAGGAAAATATGATTAAAGGAGAAAGAAGATGTCCCGTTGAGGGAACTCGCGCTCAGGCTTCCTCTCGTCACGGTGTGGCTCAATGTGGCTCCTTCTCCAGGCGGGAGGCGAGGACTTTATACCCCGCCTCAACAGATAGATCATAGGGCCTGAAAGGTGTTGTCCCATCGAGTCAGAAACTACTTTGAAGAGATTAGTGTAAAGCTGTCGTGATGGGGCGGGATTCTGGTCGACCGTGAGCCGATGGATCAATTATGACCTGACAGACTTCAGACGGGGGCTTTACATGCGGGGCTGAAGTGACAAATCACCACAAAGGTAATCATGAAGTGTTGTCATGTGTTGCTGCCATGCTATGTTGTTGTCTTAGGTCTTTCTTTATGTAATGTTGTGGTGTCTCTCTTGTCCTGATGTGTGTTTTGTCCTATAATTATTGTTTTTTAATCCCAGCCCCATCCCCACAGGAGGCCTTTTGGTAGGCCGTCATTGTAAATCAGAATTTGTTCTTAACTGACTTGCCTAGTTAAATAAAGGTAAAATAAAAAATAAATAGTCATGAAGCAGAAATAGGCATAGCTTCTGCTGTCTTGAGCAGACTTTAACCAGTTATGCCCGATTTTATAAATGTATGTCTTATGCTAAATTACAGACACAGTATATTGTAGACTTCTTGGTAGTGGTACAGGTATCTGTTTTTGCATTTCTAGTGGATTCAAAATCGGGCTTGTCTATTACCAGTGAGACAATGCAGAGTTGACTTCAAAAATGTGTGTGAAAGTCCTCTGTTTCCAGGATCAGTCAGATTAAAGTCACACCTGGAATGACAGGCCAGTTACATTCATTTACACTCTCAAATCAAAGTACCATCAGTTAACTATCCCTAATATGCATTTCAAGAGTAGATATCAACTGCAACAAGTGCTGTAGCATTTTTCAATTATAGTGAGGGATGTCAACATAACAAAGCTTAGGTACAACGGTCTTCTGTCAGACAGAACTTCAAACAGATCAAATAGATGTTAAGTATTGAAAATACAATACAGATGTGTTAATCATATTATGTACAATGAAGACCTTTATAAATGAGAAAAAAGACAATGCATGCTTTTCCCATGTTTTTGAGTCATAACTTCATATACATACTGAATATTGTACAAATACATTTACGGTACCATTGACTTGTCGAGTCATTCAAAAATACATTACAGCAGTATGGTATATGGTCAAACTGTTGTAAACAGACCTTCATTTACCCCAAAATACCTTCATAATGTCTAGTCGGTCTCTGATAACCTTCTAAAGCACGGCTGTAAGCCTTAAGTGTTTCACCATCACCAACAAACTCAAAACAGCACCCTGACATTCAATTCACTACCAGTTGAACACATGCCGGATGAGAATACAGCGCTACAGATCATGGATATGGCATGCCAATCCGGTGCATTACAATGTCAGAAAGAAATCCCTTTCATAGTAAACTAACTCTGATGATAATATATTAAGCCAGACAGTATAGCAGACTTCAGGACAGAGGAAGGATTCCTGAAAAGTGCAAATGGTCCATCGGGATCAAACCCAGCAGCAAACCATCCCTACATCCCACTGTTGGCTGGCCTCTGAAGCTAAGCAGTGTTGGTCCAGCCCAGATGCTGCTGGAATTGGTGTTGGACGTCCAGTAGAAGGTACTCTTTCCTCTGGTCTAAAAAAATATCCCAATGCCCCAGGGCAGTGATTGGGGACATTGCCCTGTGTCGGGTGCTGTCTTTCAGATGGGACGTTAAACGGGTGTCCTGACTCTCTGTGGTCACTAAATATCCCATGGCACTTATCGTAAGAGTAGGGGTGTTAACCCCGGTGTCCTGGCTAAATTCCCAATCTGGCCCTCATACCATCACGGTCACCTAATCCCCCCCAGCTTACTATTGGCTCATTCATCCCCCCTCCTCTCTCCTGTAACTATTCCCCAGGTCATTGCTGTAAATGAGAATGTGTTCTCAGTCAACTTACCAAGTAAAATAAGGGTAAACATAAATAAATAAACAAACAAACAGATAAAGGCTATTGCTTATTATTTCAGTACACCTTTCCTTTCATGTATCGTAAATATTGGCAAAGTGTCTGTAGTTCAAAGCCCCTGAAGTTAGGCCTGCATGAGATCCAGTCACTCACAGATCAAATCACTCACAGATCCAATCACTCACAGATCCAGTCCCTCACAGATCCAGTCCCTCACAGATCCAGTCCCTCACAGATCCAATCACTCACAGTTCTGAATGAAAGTTAGACATACAGTTCTAAAGGATGACATCATATAGCTAGTTCAATATAAATACATTCCATCTCTCCAATGAGGGAAGGCGTTGCTGGGGTCAAAGGCCAAAGCCTCTTCTCTGGGTTGGCCAGAAGATGGCACCCATGTCTTCTGATGCGGTTGTTTGAGAAAAAAATTAAATAACAATCTACATTTTATTTTTTATCCATGTCTTCCAGACACATCAAGTAGGGGAAACATCACCCCTCTGTAGCACCAGGGTCATATTCATTAGGGCACACAAAAAAACAAGTGTTTCTCATTGGAGAAGCTCAGGTAGTCCCTCCCTGTTTTAGTCGGTTTTATTCCGTTTGGTGGATAATGAACATAACCCAGATGAGAGGCAGCATGGGTCTATCATTGGGGTCCTCTTAGTTCAGCAGACACCAGGGAGTCTTGTCCGTGTCACACTCCAGTTTTATGTTGAGGACAGTGACAGGGGCTCCACTAATAGTCAGCTCCTGTCTCGACTCCACCTTGTACTGCAAGTTAGTCAGCCCGCCCTCAGGGTCAACCTTGAATTGTTCCTTCCAAAAACGAGGAGAGAAAACCATAATATCAGTAGTGTGATTGGAAATACAACCAAAGAGATCAATCCAGTATCTGTCTATCTCAGAATGCAACACAAAACAATACAACACGTTAATCAAATCAAATCAAATGTATTTATATAGCCCTTTGTACATCAGCTGATATCTCAAAGTGCTGTACAGAAACCCAGCCTAAAACCCCAAACAGCAAGCAATGCATGTGAAAGAAGCACGGTTGCTAGGAAAAACTCCCTAGGAAAAACTCCCTAGAAAGGCCAAAAACCTAGGAAGAAACCTAGAGAGGAACCAGGCTATGAGGGGTGGCCAGTCCTCTTCTGGCTGTGCCGGGTGGATATTATAACAGAACATGGTCAAGATGTTAAAATGTTCATAAATGACCAACATGGCCAAATAATAATAATCCTGAAGTGCAACGGCATGTCCAACTGTTAGTACGTGTCCAGTGAATGCATCTCTACCTGTTTCTGTGCAGCCACTCTCTTCTGGTCTCTCTTCCTCCAGGCAGGGTCATGGATGTGACGAAAGGTTTTATACCCTGTTTTTATCCCACTGGGCCTGAAGAGCTGACAAACAGAAAATGACAGATTTATTATATTATTCATAGTATTTAGACGTGGCGACAGCTTTTGTTTTGCTGGTCTACACGCAAACGTGCTCTTCAGTTTTCCTAATATGTAGGTAGATGTGTCAGATACTGATGCTTATCAGCTTGTCATTCTTTTGGAGTAATTTAAGGGATTAGCCAGCTATCTCTGTCTCTTTGTGACACGTAAAGGACAGTCCTGGTTTACCTGTAATCCAGCAGTTCTTAGTCTCCTGTAGAATTCATCGTCTTCTCTCCCCCATCCCCAGAAACGGTTGGACATGCCGTTGCACTTCAGGAACACAGAACATGACACAGCTAAAAACACCACACCAGCACCCTGTACAATCGTACAATTATTATTATCTATCCTGACACCTAGTCACTTTACCCTGCCTTCATGTACATATCTACCTCAAATACCTTATTATCTATCCTGATGACTAGTCACTTTACCCTGCCTTCATGTACATATCTACCTCAAATACCTTATTATCTATCCTGATGCCTAGTCACTTTACCCTGCCTTCATGTACATATCTACCTCAAATACCTTATTATCTATCCTGATGCCTAGTCACTTTACCCTGCCTTCATGTACATATATATCTACCTCAAATACCTTGTAGCTCTGCACATTGATCTGGTACTGGTACTTCCTGTATATAGCTCCACATTGATCTGGTACGGGTACTTCCTGTATATAGCTCCACATTGATCTGGTACTGGTACTTCTTGTATATAACTCCACATTGATCTGGTACTGGTACTTCCTGTATGTAGCTCCACATTGATCTGGTACTTCCTGTATATAGCTCCACATTGATCTGGTACTGGTACTTCTTGTATATAACTCCACATTGATCTGGTACTGGTACTTCCTGTATATAGCTCCACATTGATCTGGTACTGGTACTTCTTGTATATAACTCCACATTGATCTGGTACTGGTACTTCCTGTATGTAGCTCCACATTGATCTGGTACTTCCTGTATATAACTCCACATTGAGCTGGTACTGGTACTTCCTGTATATAACTCCACATTGATCTGGTACTGGTACTTCCTGTATATAACTCCACATTGATCTGGTACTTCCTGTATATAACTCCACATTGATCTGGTACTTCCTGTATATAACTCCACATTGATCTAGTACTGGTACTTCCTGTATATAACTCCACATTGATCTGGTACTGGTACTTCCTGTATATAACTCCACATTGATCTGGTACTTCCTATATATAGCTCCATTCTTGTGTATTGTATTTTATTTCTCATGTGTTACTATTTTAAACTCTGCATTGTTGGGAGGGGCTTGTAAGCAAGCTTTTCACTGTAAAGTCTACACCAGTTGTATTTGGTGCATGTGATGAATAAAATGTGATTAGAATATGTGTAAATAATGAATTTAATGTATTGAAGCTCTGAAGTGCTATCTATTATTATTGATAATGAATGATTATCTTAACAATAGGCAAACCTACCATGTGATAATGACTGATTAACAATAGGCTAACCTACCATGTGATAATGTTGTTTGGTGAGCAGCAGGATTCCTCCCACGTATGTCTTGTAGTGATACAGGGGGTGCAGCTCTGGTGAGGCCACGTGGAAAGGGCCCTCCTCTGGGAAACCATAGTCCAGAGCTTCATTCAGAGGTAACAAGTCCACATCATGCATGGCGATGTAATCAGTGTCGTTACCACTCTCCGTGTAACCAACATTAATAAGAGAGGCTCTGTTGAACCTGTGGTGAGATATGGGTAGAACTCATTATTTACTGCCAGGAGGAGTCAATATTTCATTGGTAAGGTGCAAATCAACGAGGCACACATCCAGACTATAGTTCCCCTGTGCCAATCAGAATTCATCAATAACCACTGGACTAAAATAGAATAGAACAGAATATATTGTGGCTTTCAGATTAGACAATAACAGCACTTCTGTTGTAGGTCTAATGACTAACAAGGCAACATAACGTCTTCCATCACTTACCGATAGTGATCCATCTGGTTAATTACGAAGATCTTATGCAGTATTTTCTTGTTGTTCAAGAAGGTGTGCATGAAGGGGACAAACACCAACAGCTCCTCAAACCTCTCCCTGAAAGGTATCAGGAGGGCCAGCTTGTGAGGACCCCAGGAAGGGTCCTCCACAGCGGATGCCTGTCTCTCCAGCGGACAAGGCTGATGGGGGATGCGTCCGTCATCCACTACAACCCGGCTCATGTCTCCTGTACAGCTGAGTTGGAGCCATAGGAGGGAGACGAGTACCAGCACCATACACAGACCAAATAGTTTGTAGACTGTGCATTTCCCAGACCAGAATCTGAAAGTAGAAGTAATAGCCAGTCTCATTCAGCAATGTAGTGCAGTCAGTCAGTGGTATGTTACACACCTGAACCACAAACTGACCAAGTGAGAGGTTTAGTAGCATTAACTCAGCTAGGCATAAGTATTGTACACTACACGCTTGCACAACCAAACCCATACACACTGTATGCAATGGCTACGTCTAGATGGTAAGAAATGGCTGGTTTAAAATACTATCACGCAATTTTACCAGAAATCAAACTAAAAATCCATCCACCAACATTATTTCACCCAACAAAATCTGAGAGCAACACTTCTATTGTCATCAACTACTCACTGATAACGCTCTTCTTCTATTGTCATCAACTACTCACTGATAACGCTCTTCTTCTATTGTCATCAACTACTCACTGATAACGCTCTTCTTCTATTATCATCAACTACTCACTGATAACGCTCTTCTTCTATTGTCATCAACTACTCACTGATAACGCTCTTCTTCTATTATCATCAACTACTCACTGATAACGCTCTTCTTCTATTGTCATCAACTACTCACTGATAACGCTCTTCTTCTATTATCATCAACTACTCACTGATAACGCTCTTCTTCTATTATCATCAACTACTCACTGATAACGCTCTTTTATTGTCATCAACTACTCACTGATAACGCTCTTCTTCTATTGCTAATGTCGGTTCACTCATCTAGACTAATCCTAGGATAGGATCATTGCGAACATCAGGGCTACCGTTGTTTTACCTTCTGTCTTCTTTGAAATAGAGGACTGGTTTCCTTCTTGATGAATACATCATTTTCGAGGTTGCAAATGACAACAGCTTTAAGATTTCACAGAAAAATCCAGTTATGCTATTCCCCAGATTTTACAGTAGCTCCTCATGAAACAGAGAATGTCGTCTTGATTCTATAACCGAACTTCTCCATTATTCCTGGCTCTCTCCTTTTTCAGTCGGATTATTTTGATGTCCAACTGATGTTGTCATATTCTTCCTCGAAATATCACATTACGTCTTTGGTTACTGAACGGGAAATGCCGTGCCAATGTTCTTATTACATTGGCAAAGCTTTGGCTTGACGCTGGCTAATAACAGAGCAACATTGCTGCTCACTGCTAGCTACCTAGCATGGGGTATAATCATTAGTCCAAACAGTTGCAGAACGTTTAGCAACTAAAACGAGAGTTTCTATTGGACAAATTAAGGTTGATCCCGCCTCGTTTCATTCTGTTTAAGAAACGTTTTGCAACAGAATAGACGTAATGACGAAGCCCCGGGTGTACACGTTGCAACATAGCAGAGCAAGGAAATGTTGTTCCTATCCATGTCCTACTGCACAATGAGACCAAAGATTGTTCTGTTGTGAGACACGTGGATTTCAGAGGGAAAAAGTCTAGCAACAAACTATACAAATATAATTCGTTTCAATAATTAACTGTGTTTCACACACTACCATACGAAAGTTACATTGAAATAATTCGTCGTTAATTCGCTAAAGAGCTTCTACTCAAGAAAATATCAACACCTGAATTTATAAGGTCCGCCTACGATATTGCTCCGGGGTAAACACGTTATAAAGACTGAACGTTCCTATGCATTTGCGGAACTAGAGAACGCATTTTTGTTGGGCAAAGTGTTGGTGGAAAACAGTCATTCAAGATGGCTAGCCATTGGTGACAACTTTATTTTTTAGTGCAATTTAATCAAGTTCACATTTACATAATCTAAAATTAAAATCCCCCCACCCAAAACAAACCAGTACCAATTCATTCAAATCATACTCGAAATTTCTGATACTGTATCTAACCATATCAATGCAACAAAAACACACCAATGATGAACTAATTCAATAAGGAACAGTTTGGGGAATTATTAAGGAGAAACAAAAAAAACAGATTAATTGAACAAAAATATTTTTTGCAAAAAAAGATCCAGTGTAGTTCAAATTGTTTTGTGAGTGACAAGAAGCAAGGACTGCTTTCTGGCTAAGTACTTTTCAAGTGTACAATTGATGTTTACACACAAATCAACTCCATGTACATGATGAGAACTGGAGCAAACCTGTTAACCTGGACAGCAATTCTTTATTTAATCAAATTGAATTAAATCAGTGTCTTCAAAACTCTACCTGAGTATTTGCAGAAAGGAAATGGACAAACCCGAACCTCTCTAGGTTCACTTAGATATGCAGTACAGATGAAAAAACAACCAATGTTCACTTGACCTCCATCAAGCCAGTAGATTGTGATAAGGGAACATCTTAGTGTATTCAGCAAGTTAGGGGAAAAACTGAACTGCTTTCGTACTTCAGCAAATGCATAGCTAGTATGTCAAAGTTTCCGGTGAAACTACCATATTAACATCAGACACTCTAGCACCAACCTTTAACCAAAATTTCATGTTTCTTATCTCACTTTCCTGCTTTACAAATAAAACACAGACAGAGCCCATATTCAGAAAGTGTCTCTGAGTACAAGTGCTGATCTAGGATCGGTTTCTCCTTTTAAATCAAAATGAATAACAAGGGGCAGCAGATACTAGATCAGCACATCTACTCCGAGGTGCTTTGTGAAAACGGATATTGGTTAACAAGACAGGAGAAGGTTCCCAATTTTCAAGATCTTCAATTTAAAATTCTGCACATTCTGGATGTCTTTCTGTTTCTAAACACACAGACCACGACCAACAACTAAATACATCAGGGGTTGAAACGTACATTCAATTGAAGCTAAATAAAAAAGTAAAGATTAGTATGCACACACGACCAAAAATAAGTTTCATAAATCAAGTCACCATTTCTGTTGTATGGCTCTAAACCAAAATAGGTGCTCTCTCTCAGCCAGTAACAAAACCCCCATTACAATGCATGTAGAGTGAGAACAATGTCTAATCAGTTTGAAAACACACCTGTTATGCTGAGAGAAGAGATGGGGCCTGTAATATGACTGACAGGTATTCTAGTCACAAACAATGCTACAGAAATATCTTATGGGTTGTCGGGGGAAAGGGGTTTATGAGGTAAAAAAAAATACAGAAGTGGTTTTAACAATGTTTGATATTATCAGTCCAATGTTTGATATCATCAACAGTACAAAACCATGTTTGATATCATCAATAGTACAAAACCATGTTTGACATCATCAATAGTACAAAATCGTGTTTGATATCGATAGTACAATATCATTTTTTCCCCAGCCAAATGTAAAACATATAGCATACAGTAGAGGATCATAAATAAAAACCAATTGCAAACAGTATTCTTACAGAAACAGATGGGAATATCAAAGTCACAAAAGGGTCTTAAAAATCCAAAAGCAGAGCCCTCTCAAAATAGAAAGTAACTGGGTTTTTACTGATAGAACGGTAACCTCACCAATCTGTACACATACTTCTGGGAGATATCACACATTCTCACTGATGTTTAAGTACTGCAATCAGACCAGGGTTGTGTTCAATACACATATCAATTCAGGAAGTTCATTCAAATTGAATTGATTCATGAAAAATGCCTCAGAAAACAATGGGGGAATTTTCAATTCAAGAATAGTGTTTAAGTTAACTTCCTGAATTTACTGATTTGATCCCCAACCCGGACTCAGAAACAACAATATGAGAGTGCAGGTTTACACTAATTTCTTCGCCTCAAAGAAACTTTTGAGGTGTCTCATCTGCCAGAAGCCAATGGCCACAAGGATCAATGTCTGAACGATGGACCACCACAGAACCCTCTGGTTGGTGCTCTCGCTGGTCTGCCTGAAGCGCTCCTCACGGTACTGAAAGAGACATCGCAAAGCCTTTATAAAATATAAATAGTAGCACACAAGCCAAAGCAATGAATTTCCTGAATCTATTCACTAGTAGATCTGACAGGATTGGATAGGTGGAAGCAATATGGTGATATTTCAACCTAGCCATTCAGAAGACTATAGTAAGCTGTTACTCACATGCTTATATCTATCCAATCCAAAATAGGATTGGATAGGTGGAAGCAATATGGTGATATTTCAACCTAGCCATTCAGAAGACTATAGTAAGCGGTTAATCACATGCTTATATCTATCCAATCCCCTCAGATCTACAGGAGTGGCTAGAGTATGGGGGCTTGAGGTCGATTTGCAATTTAGCAAATGTCTTAAGTCTGCCTTGAACAGACATTTCATTATATTTGAAGGAGAAAACATCACACCAAATGGCGGTCTGCTGATCATCTCGCGTTCATTCCGCTTGGTGTGTTTTAGGGACCACCCGCCAGTACGTGTCTGACTGACATTCTTTTAGCATTTTTTTTCTACATCTAGAATTGATTAGCAAATTACAGCTGGCACTCTGTTCAGAGGTGCTAACTAGTCTCGGCCGGCAAACACTACCGGCGTGTCCAGCAGGACAGCTGATGTACTCACCCTCTGATAGTTCTGCTCCTTCTGGATCTGGTCCACCTGCTCCACCAGCTGTCTCACTCTCAGCTGCAGCTCTGTCAGCTTGTCTTTGGCTGCAATCTCTGCATAGTTATTGGTGTGCTCTCCCACTTGGATGTCCAGGTGAACTCTCTGAGGGGAAAAAAGGGTGGTTCACAGCAATTGAGAGGAGAATCAATGTGGCTATTTACTTTTTTACCCTCTACTCTTACACCCCCCTGCATCCTACCATTAACTGTTGTTATTGACCCACAGTTCATATGCATATTGTGGGTGCAATAGCTTTTTCCCCCACATTTGTCACACTAATGTACTTACAAGCATTCCTCCAGCGAAGAGGGCAAACTTGGAAGAGTTGGAGTGAAGGCAGATCCGATGTTCTCCTGGGGTGTGAGAGGTGAAGGTGAATCTTCCCTCGGAGCCGTACTGACGAGACAGGATCACCTAGAGTCCAGACAGGAAACACACAGAAAGCTAAACTTTTTCAGTATCATCACTATTCAATTCAATGCAGCTTGGGTCATGATTGTTCTCACAAGTCTCTCTCTCACAGAATACCATATGAAGTGAATGACACTAGTTGCAAAGTGTAGCATCCTACCTTCTCATCAGGGTCTTTCACCTCAACAAACATCCCCAGACCCTGTGTGGCAGGTAGGTACTCTTCTTTCTGCTTGTCGTACAAGTGTGTACGATAGTTTCCTAAAAAGAGAAAATACAATTGTTTACACATGCCAGCCAATGCTTGCTTCTACCGGTCCTATCCTTACAAGTGCCTAGTTAGGGGGTCAACTGTTAGGGCCAGGGGTTGTTTCTGGGCAAGACCTACAGTATGTTAAACAGTATATGGATGGTACGATATGGAAGCATTAGACTATTTATTTATTTATTAAAGTATCAAAAGCATGCGTAACGGATTTCCAATATTACAGTTCTAGCTAGGTGAGGACATCAATGACAGGTCTGCTTGTTTTTGATTTTAGGTATTACTGTATTGTTGTAGCTAGAAACATACGATTTTCGCTGAACATGCGATAACTTCTACAAATGTGTACGCAACCAATAAACTTTATTTGTATAGCTAACGTTAGCTAGCTGGTTAGCCTGCTCATGAACATGAGTAGCTAGCTATCCAAGTCTGCCAACTGAAAAGTAAGTTCACAGCCCCCTCTACAGACAAGTTTAATGCTGGCTGTCTAGATAACTAGCTAACTAACTAGATTGCTGGCTAAATGTTAGCTAACTCGAATTCGGAAGCTGGTTTGGCGAATTAGCAAACTAGCTCGCTAGCTGTTAGCTGACTTCCCAAGGCTAAATAGCATAGCAATCCCAATGGCCACAAGACACTTACCGATGATCATCGTTTCATCCGGAATTTCCTCTATGAAGCATTTCTTCTCAGTCTCCCCGATGTGAAAGTACAGCGAGGAAACAAATGTGTAATAAACGTTCAAAAGCAAAACTGAAAACGCACAAGACCGCATTTTGACTGCCACCATCTTCCAGCCGGTTATAGAGGACGGATGTTGTGATTCGAGTCTGCGCAGACACCAATGCCACGTAACCTATCGCTTACCATCGTCCAATCAACAATCGCGTTAGATTTGTGGTTGTTGTAGTTTTAAGTAATATTCTTCCGCTATGCACTGTGCAGGGGTTTGTTTCAACCCAAAACTAACAAAAGGAATGAAAATAATTAACTGATCATGGTCTTCAATTTAGACATCAATAAGTTGAATCAGTAGTAGAGCTTTGCTCAAAGAAGTCCAGGGCAAACATGTGTACTGTCTGTCACACATACCAAATGATATGGAAGCATTAGACTACACATTAGAAGAGGCAGAGTTTACTCATTTGGGGAGACCAGTTTTATTGAGTCTTACAGGATAAACTCAACAATGGCCTTGTTCAGTTTGAATCATTCAAATCACATTAAAGAGATATTTCCACTCAAATAATCAGTGTATAAGCAGGTTTTCAAAACACACAATTCCCATCGATTTAATGCAAGATGAGAAAGGTGGTGCCATCTCACAGTAGTGATTTGTAAAGCCTCCAGTAGGCCTCACCAAAAATGAGAACATTGAAATCCTTCCCAACACCCACATTGTATAATAAAATCAAAACCTGAAATGTAACTAGTCTGTATAAATCAATCGTTGCATTATTAGTAGCCAAATTATTCTTCATATAGGCCATGTGACGGTGTGGATATGGTAGTTGGGGTAGTTGTTCTCCCAAAAATATTGTCTAAGTCAGCAAAGAAAACTTCACACATGGAGAGAGAAAATGGCAAAGGCCAGATAAGGAAGTCTTAGCATATCAGCATCAGAAGTGCAGCAATCACATTGAACCCAAAGTCAAGAGCAGTCAGAGTTAAAAACTAAATAAAATCCCATTCACCCATCTAAACTAGCCCAATCAGAACCCAACGGTACAAAAAGCAAAATGAGGTGAAAATAAATCTTTAAACATTTTATACTGAACATGTTGTGAAAATAATCTCTTTTGAAAGTTATTTAACTAGTGTTTTACAGATTGATCCAAATAAACAATAATTCAACAGCAATTATCCCCTGCACTGTGAATGCAAAAATAACAGAGGAAAAGGTAAATAAAAACAAAAATGCTAAACTGCCTCCATCAAAAAGTCAAAGGTCACTCAGACACATGGTAGAAACCATTAGTCATGGTTATTTCACAAAAATTAGAACGATACCATAAGTGACTCATCATCACAGCGCTTCAGCAGATATAAACATTTGTACAATCTTTAGAAAATTCACTTAGAATAGAGATTCAACAACACATTCTTCGCAACAGTCAATTTCACAAATACCTCTCACATATGTTTTTCCTCTTAGTAAAATCTCCTGTTTCTTTCTTGGCGCTTCTGAAAGACTACAGCCCCTACAACACCACAAACTACAATTCCCAGTAGAGCACATAGCAGAAGCAGGAAGACCTTCCAGCCAGTAAGAGGCGTGCTTCGGAAGTTACCAGTAGGATCATCAATGTTGTCTGTGAAAGCGAAAAATGAAAGAAAGAGTAAGAGTTAACCGTGATCAAACTAGCCTACTCACCTACCGTACATTATCTACAATAAGATGACAAATACCTGACTGTGGTCAAATAGAATGCAAGCTTTATTGTCTATTTGATTAGAATGGAAATGGGTTTTCTTTGATTTTATTTTATAATCTACATACCTTTGGGGGACTTTAGCAGGCTGACGCTTGGCTCAATCTTGGTCCAGTCCAGACTGTCCTCATCAGGTGTGTGTTCCACCATCAGTTGATACATCTTCATAGAGATGATGTCGTGGTTATCTGTAACATGAAAGTTGTGTTAGCATAAATCCCCATAGACTTCAGATGTACAACTGACAAAGCCGGAATACGAAACGACAAACATGTAATTGAATTGGTTCAATCTGTGTGTACTCTTCTGCACAGTGAGATAAATAAAAAAAAATAAAAAAATTGAATCAAGGACAGTCATTATCTTTCTCAGTGTGCAGTTTTTACCTTTGTGTTCTAGAGACCTACATTTATTTAGATCTACATCTCAAAAGAATCAGTCTCTACACCCTGACCCAACCTACCAGAGATCCACTGTAGCAAGAATCAGTCTCAACAA
The DNA here is from genome assembly GCF_901001165.1 of Salmo trutta. Lineage (NCBI taxonomy): Eukaryota > Metazoa > Chordata > Actinopteri > Salmoniformes > Salmonidae > Salmo > Salmo trutta. Next base: position 34,992,523 of record NC_042969.1, on the reverse strand, counting down.
CCTGACCCAACCTACCAGAGATCCTCTGTAGCGAGAATCAGTCTATTTAATCCACCCTGACCCAAACTACCAGAGATCCCCTGTAGCAAGAATCAGTCTATTTAATCCACCCTGACCCAACCTACCAGAGATCCCCTGTAGCAAGAATCAGTCTATTTAATCCACCCTGACCCAACCTACCAGAGATCTCCTGTAGCAAGAATCAGTCTATTTAATCCACCCTGACCCAACCTACCAGAGATCCCCTGTAGCAAGAATCAGTCTCTACAACCTGACCCAACCTACCAGAGATCCACTGTAGCAAGAATCAGTCTCTTCAACCTGACCCAACCTACCAGAGATCCCCTGTAGCAAGAATCAGTCTCTACAACCTGACCCAACCTACCAGAGAGATCTCCTGTAGCAGCAGAAGCCCCAAAGTAGTACCCCGTGGGGAGGCGGACTCCCCCGATGTCAATGCACTCTTTCCATTCATTCTTATCATCAATGTCAATCATCACCTGTAGAGATCAGAATGGTGCCATTGTTTGAATAGAACTGTAACATGTCGAACACATAACAGGTACTCCATAACACTGAAATTCACCAATTTCATAACACAAGAGACCAGTTTCCCAGACAAAGACTAAACATAGTCCTGGACCAAAAAGAATTATCCAAGGAGCATCTCCATTAAGCATGCCTTTTAATACAGGACTAGATTTAGCCTTATCTATGTTTAGGAAACCGATCCAAGATGTCTGAACTAGAATAACTTATATCATTTAAAAAAAGGGATTCCTACCGTGAGTCTACCCTTGGAGTAACGGATGGCCAGGTAGGTGTCATGGTCTTTGTTCCTGATCTCAGAAGAGCAGCCTCCCAGTTCAGAGTTACGTCCATCATTCCCATGGTCATAGGGCAGAGAACCATTATTCACAATGGCATAGATGTAAGGGAAGGAACGCTAGTGGGAAACAAGGAATGTAAGAACAGAAAACTGGAAACATTTTCGTTATAGACATCGTCAATCAATTATTTGATCCGAGTCCTGACTCAGTTACCAATCAATCTATCCTAGGCTGTGATGCAAAAAAAATATTTGTACATGTAATTCAAAAATGTGTAATAAGCTAAATGCAGAATATTAAAAGGTAATGTTCATTGTGTTACAAAAAGGTCCTTCTCAGAAAGCAACAAAAAAACTTAATATGACAAAAAAAAACTAAGAAACTCAAAAGAAAATACTTCACATTAAAATCCATCCATCACATTGACATGAAACGCAGGACAATAAATGATAAATGTAGCTGCATCAACTCACGTCAGCTGCCTCATCGTTATGGTACGTGTCTATAAAAAGGGCGAGGCCGTGGAACTTAGCATTGCTGCCAAACACAGACCCTGCAAAGGGAAGAATCACGTCAAGTCAACCAGTCAGATCGCTGCACTTACATCCATCCCATGGAGATCATTGCGGAAGGTATCCACAAATAAAGCCAGGCCAACAAAATGATCTTGGTTTCCAAAGACTGGGCCTGAATGGAAGGCAAAGAGGCGAGATATGATGAGCACATGACTGAGACATGAAGTGCTTACGGCAAATGCAACCCAGTGCTACGACATCACATTGTCTACTAATTTGATTGCCAAAGCTTTATAATGGAATGAGGAAGTGATTGATGACAAAGATGTTATTTTGGCAAGATGATACATTACCTGGATGAAGTCTCTCCTTCGTGTACCAGATGGCAATGCCGTCTCCATGGAGATTCTTCTTCCCCGACCCGTGGATCTTGTACTGCACATGCATCTCCCAGTCTTTCAGATAAACAGGCTGCACAGTGAAAGCAAAATGACATTGGATCATCAATTCAACCATCAATTGGACCTATTCAGTTCAAAATGTAGACATTCTCCAATCAAGCTATAATGGATTTGGGAGTGGACTCTATTGTTTGTGTATCTGTCTGTAATGCCTAACAGAATACATTTCATAGAAGCTAGTTCCTTACTCACCACTGTGTTCCATATGGATCCCTGTCTACTTCTCTCATCAGGTGTCAGGCGCACATAGGAGCTGGTGACTAGCGTGCTCCCCCAGAAGTCCCACTGACTGGATGGGCTGCTTCCAACACCTGTACAACATGTTGGTGAAGAGTCAAGCAGGATTTCAGGGACACATGAGAGAAGAACGTGAATAATTCCGTTGTGCATCAATGACTCATTGCCACCCCTAGCCCAGCTCTCGAGAACTCAAGGGGCCAATGTAATGCAATGGAATTGGAGTCCTGAATAAGATTAACCCTTAGCCCAGCTGACTAAACAAAGTTGAGTCGGCTACCCCAAGCCTAGCCAAAGCTGTACTTTTAAGGAGCCTGTCGTTGCTCCTCAAAGTCCAAGGACCTTATGTTATCTTCAGAGGTAGACCGGCTCTGGCAGCCAAATACTCCATCTAAATGTGAATCGATTCTCAATTGCAATACGGTTCTAGAAACATAAAGCCCTTCACATCACATCAAAATAATTTCACAAATGCAAAAATATCCACACTGTTTTAATCTGCTTTATCACAGTTGAAGCCGACAGTATTTTAAACAACACATTTCTGGAGGCCTTCTTCCGTTGAACACAGGTGTTCCGAGCATGCCAGATGGCTAATTAGCATGCTCTGTCTTCCATCGGTCTTCCGCAAACACGCTCTGTAACATGGAGATTTGGCCATGTGGGAACACTATCCCTAACCCTATGTAATGGAACAGAGTCATGATCAAGGGCTAGGGTTTGTCACTAGCTATCACAGCCACATAGTCAGAAGGCCCGCCGAGCACCCTCATTTTCAAATTGGCATATCTCAAGTTCAAGTACCAAATACATTCGGGAACAAGACTTGGCAACGTCACTAAAATGAATAACATTTAGAAATGAAATAAGTTTTGGGCTAAAAGGGTAAGTTGTCTTTTCTGTATTAGATAACTAGGAGACAACTGTTGCTACTCTCATCTAAAATGAGGTAGCTAGCTAAGACATATGTATGCCACCACACAGACAAACAAGAAAGATGCTGCTGAAATGAAGGCAGTAAGTTCAATGACAAATCAGTTATTTATACCATACACTTTTACAACATTACATTTCATTTCATTTTAATAAAATGTTAAAGTACTAATTAACAACGTCACTTCCTGTTAAACGAGGGAGAGCTCGGTTTGTGGTTTTGGAAAATGTTGAATGTCCATTGAAAAGTTTCTTAGTAGCTAGCTACCTTTTGAGTTTGGATCCCGCAACGCGGTTGGCATCAGTTGCTGGTACTGCTACTCTCTGTCCAGTGATCCTGCCGACCAAGACCAGGTCTAAGGACCTGTTTGGCGTAGCAGCTAGCAGGGTTTTCTTTAGGGCTTGAACGGTCAGCCATTGTGGCTGGGACTGTGTATTGTCCCAGGCTTGTGGCTGTCTAGATCCCTGCTGTTTGTGGTTTTGAATGTTGCCTGTGACCTGCCCTGTCTGGAACCGCGTGGAGTAACAATGTAACCTACGTTGCTACCATGACAAAGACCAAAGCCGGTGGGAGTACAGTTGAGTCGCTCTATCACAGGTAAATAATCTATTTTTTATTTATTTTTAAACCCAGTCCCTTTTTTCTCCCCAATTTCATTATCACGATCTTGTCTCATTGCTGCAACGGGCTCGGAAGAGGCGAAGGTCGAGTTATGCCCGCCAAGCCGCGCTTCTTAACACCCGCTCGCTTAACCCGGAAGCCAGATGCACCAATGTGTCAGAGGAAACACCGTTCAACTGATGACCGAAGTCAGCCTGCAGGCCCCCGGCCTGCCACAAGGAGTTGCTAGAGGGCGATGAGCGAAGTAAAGCCCCCCCCCCCCCCCGACCAAACACTCCCCAAACCCAAACCCCAGGCTGTAGTGATACTGCAACACTGCGATACAGTGCCTTAGATCGCTGCGCCACTTAGGAGGCCGGTGAAGAATCTTTCAAAACGAACAAAAATAGTATCCTGAAGCTGTGCACCAGAAGAGGAAAGAACTGATCCCAGCCATGAAAGCTGCCAGAGCGCGTGGGGACATTGAGCCTGTCATAGCGGATGTAAACAATGTCCACCCTCCCAAAAGTCTGGAAGGGATGAGAGAGCCAAACCTCGGTGTTTGTAGCTTCAACCCCAATTACACACCAACTGATTAATGGACTGCTGAATGAATATATATATATATATTTTTTTTTAAATCAAGCTTGGTGTGCTCTTTTCCATATTATGTTTATCTCTGATACACTACCCATGAAAAGGATGAAAACAGCCTATATTATATATTTTTAATTGATTTAGTTATGTCCTTGAGCTGTTCTTGTCTATTAATGTTATGTATTACGTCATGTTTCATGTTTTGTGTGGACCAACAGCTAATGGGGATCCTAATAAAATACTAAAATTAATGTTACTAAATAAAATTGCAGATGGGACTTTAAAAAAAACGGGTGTCCAAACTCTGTGGTCACCAAAGATCCTATGGGGTGGTGCTTATATTGACATATCACTACATGTCTATGTCAAACTGTATTTCCTATCATGTAATACTGTGTATAAAAGTACCATGTACACTACCGTTCAAACGTTTGGGGTCACTTAAAAATGTCCTTGTTTTTGAAAGCACATTTGTCCATTAAAATAACATCAAATTGATCAGAAATACAGTGTAGACACAGTGAAGAACCGACTCCGGGATGCTGGCCTTCTAGGCAGAGTTCCTCTGCCCAGTGTCTGTGTTTTTGCCCATCTTAATCTTTTATTTTTATTGGCCAGTCTAAGATATGGCTTTTTCTTTGCAACTCTGCCTAGAAGGCCAGCATCCCGGTGTCGTCTCTTCACTGTTGACGTTGAGACTGGTGTTTTGTGGGTACCATTTAATGAAGCTGCCAGTTGAGGACTTGTGAGGAGTCTGTTTCTCAAACTAGACACTAATGTACTTGTCCTCTTGCTCAGTTGTGCACCGGGGCCTCCCACTGTTCTGTGAAGGGAGTAGTACACAGCGTTGTAGGCGAACTTCAGTTTTGGCAATTTCCCGCATGGAATAGCCTTCATTTCTCAGAACAAGAATAGACTGACGAGTTTCAGAAGAAAGGTCTTTGTTTCTGGCCATTTTGAGCCTGTAATCGAACCCCACAAATCCTGATGCTCCAGATACTCAACTAGTCTAAAGGCCAGTTTTATTGCTTCTTTAATTCAGAACAAGTTTTCAGCTGCGCTAACTTAAATCGCAAAGGGGTTTTCTAATGATCAATTAGCCTAAAATTATAAACTTGGATTAGCTAACACAACGTGCCATTGGAACACAGGAGTGATGGTTGCTTATAATGGGCCTCTGTACGCATATGTAGATATTCCATTAAAAATGAGCCGTTTCCAGCTACAATGGTCATTTATAACATTAACAATGTCTACACTGTATTTCTGATTAATTTTATGTTATTTTAAAATGGACAAAAAAAAAATGCTTTTCCTTCAAAAACAGTAACATTTCTAAGTGACCACAAACGTTTGAACGGTAGTGTACATGATACTTTTATACACTGTATTACATGATAGGAAATACAGTTTGACATGCACATGTCAATATAAGCATCACCCCATAGGATCTTTAGCAACCACAGAGTTGGGACACCTGTTTTTAAAGTATGTCCAACTTTATTCCTATCATGTAATACTGTTTATAAAAGTACCATGCATGTCAAGTGTATGAATAATGTATGTCACTAAATATCTGTAAAAAACAAAAAAATGTTAAACAAAGTTGCCTTTGTCCTCTGAAGAGGGGGGGGGGGCAAAAAAAATACACTCTTTATTCGTATGTAAGTGGGGTTAGGATGGAGAGTTTCCCCTGTATAGAGCGGGGTTAGGATGGAGAGTTAACCCTTACACTGTAGAGAGCTCTTGGAGTCTAGAAAAGTTCCATGTAAATCCACAAAATTATTATTCAAATGTTCTACAATCTTCCATAGCTTGAAGACCATGCCTTTGTACAGACAGAAACTGGTAATAAAAAAATCAAGGAGTCAATTTGTTTGTCTACATGCCATTTTAAAAACAACGCATATATTGCTGTTAACCCAAAATAGGTTAAGTAACTATTAGTTAGGCAAATATAAGCACGCAAGCTGAGTTTGAATAAGACATCTGATTAAGACGTTGCATTTACAGTGCATTCAGAAAGTATTCAGACCCCTTGACTTTTTCCGACTTACGTTAGACATTTTTAAATGTATTGAATATTTTTTTCCCTTCAATCTACCACAGTACCCTATAAAGACAAAGAAAAAACAGGCTTTTGGAAATGGTTGCAAATGTATAACTTTTTTTTACTGAAATATCACAATGCTGCCACCACCATAGGGATGGTGCCAGGTTTCCTCCAGACGTGATACTTGGCATTCAGGCCAAAGAGTTCCATCTTTGCTTCATCAGACCAGAGAATCTTTTTCCTCATGGTCTGAAAGTCCTTAAATACATTTTGGCAAACTCCAAGCGGGATGTCGTGTGCTTTTTTACCGTAGAGTCTGGCCACTCCACCATGAAGGCCTGATTTGGTAGACTGCTGCAGAGATGGTTGTCCTTCCGGAAGGTTCTCCTTCCGGAAGGTTCTCCTTCCGGAAGGTTCTCCTTCCGGAAGGTTCTCCTTCCGGAAGGTTCTCCTATCTCCACAGAGGATCTCTGGAGCTTTGTCAGAGTGAGCATCGGGTTCTAAGACAGCACCCTGACTAAGGCCCTTCTGCCCCGGCTAGCTCTAGGAAGAGTCCTGATGGCTCCAAACTTCTTCCACTTACAGTTGACCGGGGAAGCTCTAACAAGGCAGAAATTTGACAAACTGAATTTTTGGAAAGGTGGCATCCTATGACAGTGCCACATTGAAAGTCACTGAGCTCTTCAGTAAGGCCATTCTACTGCCAATGTTTGTCTATGGAGATTGGCTGTGAGCTCAATTTTATGCACCCTGGCTGAAATAGCCAAATCCACTATTTTGTAAACTCAGCAAAAAAAGAACCGTCCTCTCACTGTCAACTGCATTTATTTTCATCAAACTTAACATGTGTAAATATTTGTATGAACAAAACAAGATTCAACAACTTATGCATACACTGAACAAGTTCCACAGTCATGTGATTAACAGAAATGTAATAATGTGTCCCTGACCAAAGGGGGGGTCAAAATCAAAAGTAACAGTCAGTATCTGGTGTGGCCACCAGCTGCATTAAGTACTGCAGTGCATCTCCTCCTCATGGACTGCACCAGATTTGCCAGTTCTTGCTGTGAGATGTTACCCCACTCTTCCACCAAGGCAAGTTCCCAGACATTCCTGGGGGGAATAGCCCTAGCCCTCACCCTCCAATCCAACAGGTCCCAGACATGCTCAATGGGATTGAGATCCGGGCTCATCACTGGCCATGGCAGAACAATGACATTCCTGTCTAGCAGGAAATCACTCACAGAACGAGCAGTATGGCTGGTGGCATTGTCATGCTGCAGGGTCATCTCAGGATGAACCTGCAGGAAGGGTACCACATGAGGGAGGAGGATGTCTTCCCTGTAACGCACAGCGTTGAGATTGTCTGCAATGACATGCTCAGTCCAATGATGCTGTGACACACCACCCCAGACCATGATGGACCCACCACCTCCAAATCGATCCCGCTCCAGAGTACAGGCCTCGGTGTAACGCTCATTCCTTCAACGATAAACGCGAATCCGACCATCACCCCTGGTGAGACAAAACCGCGACTAGTCAGTGAAAAGCACATTTTTGCCAGTCCTGTCTGGTCCAGTGACGGTGGGTTTGTGCCCATAGGCGACATTGTTGCCGGTGATGTCTGGCGAGGACCTGCCTTACAACAGGCCTACAAGCCCTCAGTCCAGCCTCTCTCAGCATATTGCGGACAGTCTGAGCACTGATGGAGGGACTGTGCGTTCCTGGTGTAACTCGGGCAGTTGTTGCCATCCTGTACCTGTCCCACAGGTGTGATGTTCAGATGTACTGATCCTGTGCAGGTGTTGTTTCACGTGGTCTGCCACTGCGAGGATGATCAGCTGTTCGTCTTGGCTCCCTGTAGCGCTGTCTTAGGCGTCTCAGTACGGACATTGCAATTTATTGCCCTGGCCATATCTACAGTTCTCATGCCTCCTTGCAGCATGCCTAAGGCACATTCACACCCAGGGTCCCTGCTCATCTGCATCTTTCTTTTGGTGTTTTTCAGAGTCAGTAGAAAGGCCTCTTTAGTGTCCTAAGTTTTCATAACTGGAACCTTAATTGCCTACCGTCTGTAAGCTGTTAGAGTCTTAACGACCGTTCCACTGGTGCATGTTCATTAATTGTTTATGGTTCATTGAACAAGCATGGGAAACAATGTTTAAACCCTTTACAATGAAGATCTGTGCAGTTATTTTAATTTTTACGAATTATCTTTGAAAGACAGGGTGCAGAAGAAGGGATGTTTCTTTTTTTGCTGTGTTTATATATAGTGTACTTCTATTGGTCCATTTTTAATCTATGACTCCAGGCGGGAGGCAGGGGTGCTCCAATACAGTAGGCTAGATGGGGTAATGCACCGTAATGTTGGTAACCACTGAAAATCCCCACAGACCCAATATAACGGTGCCGGAGGGGATGGCTGCAATTTTACGGGCTCCTAACCAATTGTGCTATTTTGTGTTTTTTCGCATCGTTTGTAACTTATGTTCTGCTACCATCTTTTATGACCGAAAAGAGCTTCTGGATATCAGAACAGCGATTACTCACCTCGAACTGGACTAAGATTATTTTCTTTAATGAGTCTGATGCGAAGGATATACAGCTGCTCCCGGACCAAATCCCTGTCATTCGCATGAAGACGGAGATACAGGGGCAGCAGATCCAAGTGCCTTGTGAGAAATTGTCAGTGAGTGGGTAACCTGCCTCTACCATCCGTCCTATTGGCCAAAGTGCAATCACTGGAGAATAAACAGGATGAGCTCTGTTTGAGACTATCCTACCAAGGGGACATTAATAAAAACTGTAACATCTTATGTTTCACCGAGATGTGGCTGAACGATGACATGGTTAATATACAATTGGCTGGGATTTTCGTGCATCGGCAAGACAGAACAGCTAATTCCAGTAAAACGAGTGGTGGTGGTGTATGTCTATTTCTCAAAAACAGCTGGTTTTGCTCACCTTAGGTAGAGTACCTCACGATAAGCTGTAGACCACACTATCTATATTTTTCGTAGGTGTCTACTTACCACCACAAACCGATGCTGGCACTAAGACCGCTCTCAACAAGGTGTATAAGGCCATAAGCAAACAAGAAAATGCTCATCCAGAAGCAGCGCTCCTAGTGGCCGGGGACTTTAAAGCAGGCAAACTTGAATGCATTTGACCTAATTCCTCTCCCTCAACCTGAGCAAGACAGAAGGAGCTGATCATGGACTACAGGAAAATAAGAGCCGAACAGGCCCCCATTTTACATCGACTGGGCGTAAGTGGAGTGGGTCGAGAGTTTTTTAAAGTTCCTTGGTGTCCACATCACCAACGAACTATCATGGTCCAAACACACCAAGACAGTCGTGAAGAGGCTATAACAACCCCTATTCCCCCTCAGGAGACTGAAAAGATTTGGCATGGGTCCCCAGATCCTCCAAAAGTTCTACAGCTGCACCATCGAGAGCATCCTGACCCGTTGCATCACCGCCTGGTATGGCAACTGCTCGGCAAGAGGTACCAGAGCACCAAGTCTAGGTCCAAAAGGCTCCTTAACAGCGTCTACCCCGAAGCAATAAGACTGCTGAACAATTAATCAAATGGCTACACAGACTATTACTGCTACTCACTGTTTATTATCCATGCAGTCACTTTACCCCTACCCACATGTACATATTACCTCAATTACCGACTAACCTGTTACCTGCACATTGACTCGGTACCAGTACCCCCTGCATATAGCCTCGTTATTGTTATTTTATTGCGTTACTTTTTTTACTTTAGTTTGTGTTTGCATTGTTGGTTAAGGGCTTGTAAGTAAGCATTTCACAGTAAAGTCTACACCTGTCATATTCGGCGCATGTGACAAATAAACATTTGATTATCAACAGAGGAAGAGACGGGGGCAACCATGGTAGCTAGCTATAACTAGTATACACAGGTAGTGTCCTTCGCCCCCGCCTGTCGGGAACTGTTAATGACGGCGCGCGAAAGACACTGTGCTAGCTTAGCCAGCTAGTCCTAAGGAGGAGTCCGGTACACAGCAGGCGAGGGCGACACCACAGATAGAACAATGAGACAGATATTTTACAGGATGTATAAATGTGAAATATCCAGTTCGCGTTTCCACTCACTAGAGGAAGCCCAGGGGCCAGCAGTTGGACAAGATAGAGATGGATGTTGGACGACATTCTGCTACTTTTCTCATCAATTAAAAATTTCTCTCTCAATACAGTTTCTGTTTCCAAAACTAAAATCTATTATGAACAGAGTGGACTAAGTTTTATAGACTTTTCCCTTTGACCTGGTTTTAATTTTTTGTTTGTTTAGAATGAGTGCAAGTGCGAATTGAGTTATTGCGCACTTCCTTAACGGAAATATGCAAATACATGCTAAAAACATGCCAATAGGCTCTCGCAAGCTCGTCACTATGATTAATTTGCTCAAATTGAAAACAACAGGCTGTGGTCTATCTTGGGTTAGTAATAAAAAAAGATTTAGCAACACCGTGTGCTAGCTAGCTAACTAGCACACTATGCTACTAGTACACAGTGTCACCCCCGCCTCCCACCTGCTGTGTACCAGAGTAGCTAGTGGGCACAGTTCTCTGGTACACAACAGGCGGGGGCAACACCGTGTGCTAGCTTGCTAGTTAAAGTGTTCATGAAGGAACCAATGGGATGCTCGAGGGGGTGCGTTCCTGCAGATACAGGTACGCCCCGAATTGCAGGCTGCAGTTGCACACTATTTTACTGAGTTATAGTTCATATAAGAAAATCAGTCAATTGAAATAAATTAATTAGGCCCTAATCTATGGATTTCACATGATAGGAATAGAGATGTGTCTGCTGGTCACAAATACCTTAAAAAAAATAAAGCAGGGGTGTGGATCAGAAAACCAGTCAGTGTTTGATGTGACCACCATTTTCCTCATGCAACGTGACAATTGCACACTCCCTTGAGACGTCTGTGGCATTGTGTTTTGTGACAAAACTGACAATTTGAGGGGCCTTTTCCTGTCCCCAGCACAAAGGTGCATCGGTGTAATGATCATGCTGTTTAACCAGCTTATTGACATGTCACACCTGTCAGGTGGATGGATTATCTTGGCCAAGGAAAAATACTAATTAACTGGGATGTAAACAAATGTGTGCTATATATATATATATATAGCACACATTTTAAATAAGCTTTATATGCGTGTGGATAATTTCTGGGAAATGTTATTTAAGCTCGTGAAACCAACACTTTACATGATGCGTTTATATTTTTGTTCAGTGTAGTATGACTGGCCCTTAGCAGCTAACGTTTCTAACATGATAAGTTAGCTAGCTAGCTAACATAGCTATCGAGTTCACATGCCGTTAACGTACTTACCCTGGTACGGTTTCATGAGCGAATGCTCCCGCTTTAAGTGCTCTGCATTACCGTCTGTTATATCGCATTGCACCAGAGTAAAGTGAAGTAATAGGAAAAGCAGTGGCCTGCTGATAAATGTACAAAAACCTCTCATTTTGCTCACTCGGCCTATGCAAGACACCATGGATCCTGGATAACCATGTTCCTGATCCGGGTAGGAAACAGCAACTCCCACTAAAATGGTTCCTATGTTACTTCCCAAGAACTTTGACCGTGTCCTATCATTTTTTGCTGTTGTTGAAATTACCTTCTATATGGGAATTATATTTTCATTGTTACCTTTCAAAGTTCAAAAACATTATTTTTGTTTGATTATCGCCTTCAACGTTGTATGTAACGTTTTTATAGTTGCTAAAAACGTACTATTGCCAATCATAGACGAGCACATAGTTAAAGCCAACGAAAACGAACAATCAGGGGCTTGTCTATAGTTGATACGTTCGAAGTATGCAAATGGCGCCACTGAGGTTTCTCTCTTTCTCCACTAGATGGTGCCATTACATCAGTTTATGATCATTTGAAGCGTTCCTGACTTCCTGCCGTGACGGCCCACCACAAGGTCGCGCCCAAAGGTTGGGTAGTAACTGACTACATGTAATCAATTACAGTTACAAAAAATACATATTGGATTACTTTTAAATTCAGAAAGGATGTTTGCAAAAAAAATTACATTATGACAACTTTCTGTTTTCTCAATGACATTCAGTTCAACATTGATAAAACACTCAAGTTTAAGTTTGTTCCACCTGAACAAATCTGATCACAAGTGAAATAAACCACCATGATGACACACCAAATCCGTTTTATGGATCCTTTTTGTCACTTCTAATGCCTCTTCAGGGGAAAGTAATCCAAAAGTAACTGAACCAACCCAGCCATCACCATGTCTTGAGACTACTTAAGACATCTTAAGACATGTCTTGAGAAGTCAAGACATCTTTAAGATGCATATATAGATGGTCTCAAGATGTCTTGAATATAGAAGACATCTTAAGACATCTTAAAAATAATAACATGTTTCAAGGCTCTATAAATAGTATTTCTATGGTTCAGCTGTTTACTTACTTTGTCTTGCAGTGATTTGGCAATCACTTACTCATTTCTAGGACACACTTTAGAAACAACAGTTTAAACAGTTGAACATATTTACTTACAGGAAACTTAATCAACACTTGCAGCATACCTCTGATGTTCAAGGACATAAGAACAGTGAAATATAAATAGCACATTTAACTATGAGATTATTTCTCAATAGATGTGATATGTAAATGTAAGATTATAGAATAGATAGACATTCACAGAATGTACAGATTATAGAATAGATAGACATTGTGTGAATTTAAGTATGCTCCCTCTAATTCTCTCTCTCTTCTCTCGGAGGACCTGAGCACTAGGACCATGCCTCAGGACTACCTGGCCTGATGACTCCTTGCTGTCCCCAGTCCACCTGGTCATGCTGCTGCTCCAGTTTCAACTGTTCTGCCTGCGGCTATGGAACCCTGACCTGTTTACTGGACGTGTTACCTTGTCCCGGACCTGCTGTTTTGGACTCTCTCTCTACCGCACCTGCTGTCTCTAACTCTGAATGATCGGCTATGAAAAGCCAATTGACATTTACTCCTGAGGTGCTGACCTGTTTCACCCACTACACCCACTGTGATTATTATTATCTGACCCTGCTGGTCATCTATGAACGTTTGAACATCTTGGCCATGTTCTGCTATAATCTCCACCGGCACAGCCAGAAGAGGACTGGCCACCCACCAAAGCCTGGTTCCTTTCTAGGTTTCTTCCTAGGTTCGGGCCTTTCTAGGGAGTTTTTCCTAGCCACGGTGCTTCTACATCTGCATTGCTTGCTGTTTGGGGTTTTAAACTGGGTTTCTGTACAGCACTTTGTGACATCAGCTGATGTAAAAAGGGCTTTATAAAACAATTTGATTGATTGATTGATTCACAGAATATACAGATTATTGAATAGATCGACATTCACAGAATGTGCAGATTATAGAATAGATAGACATGCACAGAATGTACAGATTATAGAAGACATTCACAGAAAGTACAGATTATAGAATAGATAGACATGCACAGAATGTACAGATTATAGAATAGATAGACATTTACAGAATGTACAGATTATAGAATAGATTGACATTCACAGAATGTACAGATTACAGAATAGATCGACATTCACAGAATGTACAGATTATAGAATAGATAGACATTCACAGAATGTACAGATTATAGAATAGATAGACATTCACAGAATGTACAGATTATAGAATAGATCGACATTCACAGAATGTTCAGATCCTTAGAATAAAACCAAAGTTGCGCCCCTGGTGGAAAGTGTTAGGAAATATAATGTCATATCATTTATTGTATATAACTGCCTTAAGGCAAAGGGTGGCTACTTTGAAGAATCTAAAATATATTTTGATTTGTTTAACACTTTTTAGGTTATTACATATGTGTTATTTCATAGTGTTGATGTCTTCACTATTATTCTACAATGTAGAAAATAGTTTTAAAAAAAGAAAAAAGAAAGAAAAACCCTTGAATTAGTAGGTGTGTTCAAACTTTTGACTGGTACTGTAGATATAAAAACAAAACATGTAAAGTGCTGATGCCATGTTTCATGAGCTGAAATAAAAGATCCCAGAAATGTTCCATGCACACAAAATGTTTATTTCTCAGAAATGTTATGCACAAATGTGTTTACATCCCTGTTAGTGAGCATTTCTCATTTGCCAAGATAATCCATCCACCTGACAGATGTGGCATATCAAGAATATGATTAAACAGCAGTATCATTGCATAGATGCACCTTGTGCTGGGGACAAGAAAAGGCCCCTCAACAATTGGCAGTTTTGTCACACAACACAATGCCACAGATGTCTCAGGTTTTGAGGGAGCGTGCAAATGGCATGCTGACTGCAGGAATGTCTGCCAGAGCTGTTGTCAGATAATGTTAATTTCTTTACCATAAGCTGCTTCCAACATCGTTTTAGAGAACTTGCTAGTACGTCCAACCGGCCTCACAACCGCAGACTACATGTAACCACGCCAGCCCAGGACCTCTACATCCGGCTTCTTCACCTTCGGGATCGTCTGAGACCAGCCACCCGGACAGCTGATGAAACTGTGGCTTTGCACAACCAAAGAATTCCTGCACAAACTGTCAGAAATCATCTCAGGGAAGCTCACCGACATGCTTGTCGTCCTCACCAGGATCTTAACCTGACCGCAGTTTGGCGTCAAAGGCAAGAGTAAAAACGTAACAACCTGGATTTAGAGATGTTTTATTCATTTAGCTGAGATAATGACAGTCGTTACCTAGCTAGCTAAACAGAGTCTTCAATATAACATTATGGCAGTGCTTAAACAAGATGTCAACAACATATTTCTTAATATTCACAAAATATTATTCTGGACTGACATACATTATCCATTCAAATGTTTTGCTTGCTTACAACAAGTTGAAAATCTGATTGTAAATCCTCCAGGTTTGACAGACTGTTGTTCTGAGACTTGTATCTACTGTCAGTTGACTAAAGAATGTTCCGTGAATTTGATATGTTGAACATTCCTAAGTTCCAAACTTTATGAACAGGAATATGAGTGCAGACCAGAGTGATACACGTGTATTTTATATTTCTCATAATGCTTTGAATTGAAATGTAAAAAAGTGGCCTGGACACTAACTCTACACATAAGGTTGTCCAACCAGAGATTCTCTCTCTTCTCAGGGTTCAGGTCTCTCTCAATCATTGTATATTTATTATGTTTCTTGAATATTTTCTATTATTGTTATCATTACTTAATAATATATATATACATAAAATATATACATACAATGTTGTTAGGTGCTGTCTAAATAACAAATGTCTTGAGACATGTCCCATAGTATTGCATTGAATGTCTTCTTAGAAATGTGTTTTAATACGTCTTAAAACATCTGAAGACACATCTTAAAAACGACAATGTCTCAAGACGTCTGGGTATGAAAGTAATGACATTACGTTACTGATTTTGGGTAATCCAAAAATATATTACACTGATTACACAGGTAGGCCTGAACAGTAACTGTAACAGATTACATTTATAATGAGTGGTTTGGCCACTCTACTCAAGTTGCTGGTTTTATAAACTGGTCAGTCACAGAATTATCAACAAAACGTTTTACATTTACGTTAATAGTCAGTGTTGGAGGGGATTTAAATCATGCCATTTGTCATTTATCCAGGCCTAAAGTACAGAATGAATTATAATGGAATACAGGCCTAGTAGTCTACTACTACATGGTCATTTATGGTTTAACTTTCTAAATAAATGTAATCCCTGGGCCAATGCATTAATCTGATCCTGGCCAGCTTGTCTTGAAGAAGCCCCAGTAAATTAATTCCTCAGCAGCATGTGGACGCAGACACCCACCACCCAATGAAGACAATAGCAGCATGAGGAGTCCCCACCATGAATACCACACACACACACACCTCCCCTCCTTCAACAGACAAATTAAAAGGAAGCCGGCCACCCTCCATTTTAGCTCCACAAACAAAGCCTGGAGAGAATGGTTCACTACTGGCTCTAACACTAACCCCACCCCAGCATACCTCCCACTGCACCCCACCATACCTCCCACTGCACCCCACCATACCTCCCACTGCACCCCAGCATACCTCCCACTGCACTCCCTACAGAGGAGCTATTTAACCTGACTACCAAAGCCTCCAACAGCACTATGGAAGGCTGGGGTAACTGAAGGAGCCATGGTGGTCATTTTGAATGTGTTTTTTTTTTATATGTGCTCAAGGCTTCACATCCCACCCCCACTGCACTAGTCTCTACAGATGGGCTGTGTGGCTGGTGACTTCACTAGTCTCTACAGATGGGCTGTGTGGCTGGTGTCTTCACTAGTCTCTACAGATGGGCTGTGTGGCTGGTGACTTCACTAGTCTCTACAGATGGGCTGTGTGGCTGGTGACTTCACTAGTCTCTACAGATGGGCTGTGTGGCTGGTGACTTCACTAGTCTCTACAGATGGGCTGTGTGGCTGGTGACTTCACTAGTCTCTACAGATGGGCTGTGTGGCTGGTGACTTCACTAGTCTCTACAGATGGGCTGTGTGGCTGGTGACTTCACTAGTCTCTACAGATGGGCTGTGTGGCTGGTGACTTCACTAGTCTCTACAGATGGGCTGTGTGGCTGGTGACTTCACTAGTCTCTACAGATGGGCTGTGTGGCTGGTGACTTCACTAGTCTCTACAGATGGGCTGTGTGGCTGGTGACTTCACTAGTCTCTACAGATGGGCTGTGTGGCTGGTGACTTCACTAGTCTCTACAGATGGGCTGTGTGGCTGGTGTCTTCACTAGTCTCTACAGATGGGCTGTGTGGCTGGTGACTTCACTAGTCTCTACAGATGGGCTGTGTGGCTGGTGACTTCACTAGTCTCTACAGATGGGCTGTGTGGCTGGTGACTTCACTAGTCTCTACAGATGGGCTGTGTGGCTGGTGACTTCACTAGTCTCTACAGATGGGCTGTGTGGCTGGTGACTTCACTAGTCTCTACAGATGGGCTGTGTGGCTGGTGACTTCACTAGTCTCTACAGATGGGCTGTGTGGCTGGTGACTTCACTAGTCTCTACAGATGGGCTGTGTGGCTGGTGTCTTCACTAGTCTCTACAGATGGGCTGTGTGGCTTGTGACTTCACTAGTCTCTACAGATGGGCTGTGTGGCTGGTGACTTCACTAGTCTCTACAGATGGGCTGTGTGGCTGGTGACTTCACTAGTCTCTACAGATGGGCTGTGTGGCTGGTGACTTCACTAGTCTCTACAGATGGGCTGTGTGGCTGGTGACTTCACTAGTCTCTACAGATGGGCTGTGTGGCTGGTGACTCCTGTTCCTTCATCTCACTACATGATCCTCCAATGATAATCTAGTGATCCCATGGGAAGCTATAGTATATCTGCATTTCTACATTGCACAATTATTTTGGAAGGATTTAATCGGATGGTAATGTGTGTCACTGTGTGACAACAGTGTGTGCTAAATGTGTGTTCATATTCACTACACACGCGTCATTGATAGTGAGTGATGAATGGGCCTCTATGACAGAATGTCGTAGAACACAGACCACTCTGAATGAGACGGGTGGGTGGAGTGTGAGGGCTGAAGAGAAGAAGAGTTGATTTGTAGAGAAATGTCGGTGGGACACTTTTCATATTCCTCCCCCTCGGTTTTCAGTCAGCTAGGCCAAGGTCCTGTTTGAATAATGTGAAAATGTACTGTTGTTGAATGTTTTCCCTCTTCCATGAAACATGTCAATGGCCTGACATGATTGGATCGGTGTAAGATATTGTGCGTCCCAAATGATAATTACAATTGGCTCAGAACAGGGCAGCAGGGCTGGACCTTGGATGTACACAGAGAGCTAATATTAATAATATGCATGTCTCTCCTGGTTGAAAGTGGAGGAGAGATTGACTTCATCACTAATTGTATTGAGAGGTATTGACATGTTGAATGCACAGA
This sequence comes from Salmo trutta, assembly GCF_901001165.1. NCBI lineage: Eukaryota > Metazoa > Chordata > Actinopteri > Salmoniformes > Salmonidae > Salmo > Salmo trutta. Next base: position 34,974,350 of record NC_042969.1, on the reverse strand, counting down.
GCTGTCTGTCTAAACTACTGGCACACAGCTCGGACACCCCATATGCATACCCCACAAGACATGCCACAAGGGGTCTCTTCACAGTCCCCAAGTCCAGAACAGACTATGGGAGGTGCACAGTACTACATAGAGCCATGACTACATGGAACTCTATTCCACATCAAGTAACTGACCCAAGCAGTAAAATTAGATAAAAAAAAAAAAAAAAAAAACACCTTATGGAACCGCAGGGACTGTGAAGCAACAAACATTGACAGAAATGCACACACACACGATAACATACGCACTATACATACACATGGCTTTAGTACTGTAGATTGGCGGTGGTGGAGTAGGGGTCTGAGGGCACACAGTTTGTTGTGAAATGTGTGAATGTATTGTAATGTTTTAAAATTGTATAAAACTGCCTTAATTCTGCTGGACCCCAGGAAGAGTAGCTGCGGCTTTGGCAGCAGCTAATGGGGATCCATAATAAATACAAATACCCTATATAGCACACTCCTTTTGAGTCATATAGGCAATAGGGTGCCATTGTGAAGCAGCATTGTTTCAGTAAGGCTATGTCCATATTTCAATACCATACAATAACTTGTAAACGATAATCAAATAGCCTAAATATCATCAAAAGAACACACTGACGGAGTAAAGATATTTAGTTCATTTTTGTTGTTTATTTCAATGGCTCATCTGATAAAAGAAACTCTTATCTCTGTGTCACATCAACAAAGACTACAAAAAGAGCTTTACAAAAATAGACATGGGACATTTCTGGTGTCATTTCATTGGACAAGTAGTGTGGTTGTGTGTGTGTTTCTGTGGACATAGAAAAATGCAGAGTATCGCTATAGCAACACGTACAGTACACCAATCAAGGCTGCAATATGCAACATAGTGTTCAGAGCTCTCGGTTTCTGGCAGCAAGGATCAACGTTGAGTCAAATCACACAATAATGTCAAAGAATTAAGTTATAAAAGATGAACCAGTGGCGAGGGCTATACACAAGACAGTGACGGCTGTGAGAGAAGACTTCTAGCCGTAGAAATAGAAGGAATCATTCTAATGCTATAGTTCTACCAACAAAAAACATATTGCACCTTGAGACCTATGAGAAGTAGCTTTTTAGTGAGGGAAGACCGAGTTCTTTTTCTAAAACAGGGTCGTATTCATTAGGTCACACCATAGCAAAACGTTTTGCAACAGAACAAAAGCTTTCTTATTGGACAAGTTCATATAGTCCCTCCCCGTTTGTCCGTTTGGTGCCTGCCTAATGAATATGACCCAGTACTCCACACCGACTGCATCCATCTTTATTAAACACAGGAAGAACAGGAGTAAATAAAATACACTTAAAATAATAGGAATGTAAAATAAATGTAAAATAAACAAACAAAAAAGGCAGAATCCTTTTGTCTATAAAAAGTAGTGACGGCCGTACAGTGAGTGGGTCTGGGTAGATTGACATAGTTCAGAAGAGATCAGGTAGAAAGATACATTTGGTTGCTAGTAACAACATACAGTTCTGTACTAAGCCCTTCATTCCATTTCTAGTAAATTACTATCTAGACTACAGTAAGGTATGTTCATGCTATAAAAAGGTTTAGACACATTTCAGATGCTTGACAGATAACTTGCTTAAGCAAGCTTCATACAGCATTCAATTAAATAAATGTCTGACATCTAAGCCTAGAACATTGAGAATCAGAACACAAAAACCTATATAGAACATGTTCTGAGAACCAGAACACAAAAACCTATATAGAACATGTTCTGAGAACCAGAACACAGTCTTAGTAGTATCAGCATAGTTCAAGTCTGAAAACTGCTGGGGACAAGGTACAACCAAAGTAAAATATACACATTCAAAAGCATACGGACAGAGAAAAGGACCAGACGTTTACACTGTTGCAGATAGAAATGTGATTTATAGAGCTTCCATTAGTCCCTGCTCTACACAACAGATAGAAATGTGCTGTTTAGATCAGCTATGGGTATCTAAACATTCTGTAATGTTCCAACTAACTCTCCTTCTGAGTGAGCCCCCGATTTAGATTTTTTTGGACATCGCCACGGTAACCAGCGAGACCCCCTGTGACCCAGAAGGGGAATCTGGATGTGTTTACGTTCCAACAGGAAGTAGAAGTTTGAGAAATGCAGTGCTGGAAATGTGGGAAGCAATTAGTAATGACAAGCTGGATGGGCTGTGTGTTTCATCGTCTGCAAGGTCACTGATTCTACCAGGACGCAAACTTAGTGTTTGTTTATACAGCTTAGTACGTTATTTAAAAATTCAGATCCTCTTCCTCAGAGAGGTAGATGAGTGAGAAACCCTCCTGGGTGCCATGCTAGTATCTACTTAAAGCACACTCAATAGGACACAGTAAGAAGACAGCTGTTTGGGTAACCTCAGCAATAAGGAGACGGCTGATTGGATATTCTCAGCCTAACCTGAGCCTGAATATACAGTTAAGGGCACAGAAAAAAACATTACAAATGAACAATGTTAATAGACTGTTTACACGCTGGTAAAACTAAAACTAAACTTACTTAACCAAAGAATACAAAATAAAGCAACAACGAATAAATGTGTCAATATAAATAAAAAGCTACGGCACGTTTCAATGGCATCGTATTCAAGTAATCCGTTAAATCAAGTCCCTGATATACGCTGTGGTTCATGGAAACAAGTCTTCAGCTCACACAGAACCATCACTTCATATAGAAGGCAGCAGCATTTTATTTTCTACACTTCAACAAAGTTCTAAGCATAGAATTAGAATGCCAATCATTCTATTTCTATGTTTCCAAGTCTCCTTTACCAGGAGCATTCCATGTCAGTTCACTTCCACTTGAAGTCTGAGTGGAGGGACGTGGAAAACAAAGATTCACTTTTTAACCCTCACTACGATACTTGGTGGTTGGAACATCCCCCCGCCCCCCTTTTCTGGAAACAAAGATCCAGGTATGAGGCTAACTCCATCACACGAGAAGACTTTGCAAAAAGGAAGAAGTGACAAGGAGGGAGGAAGGGAGAATAAAGGCTGTAAGGAGAGGTGACAAGGAGGGAGGAAGGGAGAATAAAGGCTGTAAGGAGAGGTGACAAGGAGGGAGGAAGGGAGAATAAAGGCTGTAAGGAGAGGTGACAAGGAGGGAGGAAGGGAGAATAAAGGCTGTAAGGAGAGGTGACAAGGATGAAAGAAGAGAAAGCCAAAACATGACAGCTATGTTAAAACTATGGATTTCCTCTGCTGTGACAGAACAATGAACTCTGTGGCCTCCCCTCCCCAGCCAGAGAGGATTGTGGGTAGGAATTCTCAGAATGCCCCTGGAGCACTTAGTGATGAGTGAAATAATCCCTTTATTCACTGGCATAAGAGTGATATAAGGCTGACATAGCAAGGACACAGCCTCTTCAACTCACTGGTATGTCTACTTATAACACTTCATACCACTGTTCCCAAGTCAGCAGCTCAATATGTCACTTTACTGGCCTATTTCTCGTCTACAGTTGATTTCATATTTTTGGATTACAGAGAGAGATCCAGCAGCACTTCATCTGAATTCACAGACAGACATCACTCTGGTCAAAACACAGGAGGCACTGAGGAGGAATCATGTTGCATAGCCTCTGGTTCACAGTGATGACAGCATCTTAACCAGGGACATACCGTGACCATTCTACAGTGTGTTAATGCTTCTGCCTTGGAATCATGTTCCTGTGACGTGACCGGAACACAGTGCTCAACATCAGTCAGTGACATCAGGTGTCATGTCAGTGTGATGACCTCTACGGGGTCATCGGTGCCCTTTGACCTTTGCTTGTGTTTTAGCCGTCTTTCTCTCCGTCTCTGTCTGAGGGTGGGGGGCGCGGGGCGGGGGGCGGCCGAGGAGGGGGACGGGGTGCTGACGGAGATGGAGAGGAGGTCTGCCAGGGAGCGGAGAGGAGGAGGAAGAAGTGAGGGAAGAGGATTGCAGCGCTCCCTGTCCCTGGCTCGGGGCGGTTTGCTGTTCATCCTCTCCTCGGTCTCCTGGCGTCACCTATCGAAGCAGCCCGCTGACGTGAAGGTGTGGTGGGGGCCCACGCCCCCCAGGTACCCTCCGCTGTAGGCCATGCTGAGGCAGTGTCGCGGCTCCGCAGCCAAGGCTACCTGCATGGAGATGGGACCCTGCAAGGCCAGCGGTGCCACCCGAGCCCCAGGCTGCAGCCCCGAAGTCAGGCTAGGATAGGAGGGGAAGGCCCCTGCTGTAGAGGTCATGGTGTCGGCCCCGGTGAGCAGCCCCATCCTGTGGCTCTGGAGGATGTCCTGGGACATGTTGACCACAGCAGGCCCTAAAGCCTGGGAGTCAGCTAGCGCGTGGAGCTGGGACAGGGAGGGCGAGTGCTGGGAGAGGTGAGGGAAGCCCACTGGGCCAGGCTGGAAGAGGAGCTGCTGGGGGTTGGAGGAGGTAGCTGGTCTCTGGACTGGGGAGAGGTGGGAGGGAGGAGGGTGGGACTGGAGAGAGGAGGAGCAAGACAACGGAGGGGTGGATTTGGGTTTGTTGGCCTCCTTCACATCGTTGTCATGGGCACTGTGGAGGAGAGACAGACAGGGAGGTAGAACAAGAGGTGTGTTATCTGAGGACAGTGGATTGTCATGTGTTTACAGTTAACCTACATGAGCAATGAGAGAATTAGCATGGAGATTGGCTCGGTCAAATGGATATGATCAGGTCTTTGCATACAAGCATGCAATTGGTCTCAGGTGTTTCTGTCCTGTATGAGAGAGACTTAATGTGAGGTGAGGTGGCCCCAGCTGTGTGTGTGAGAGAGACTTACAGCAGCATGAGTTTGATGCAGTGTGTAAGGTGGTCCCATGTGTATCCAGTCAGTAGGTGTAGAGACGTGGTCCAGCTAGGAGAAATCTGCAGACAGATACGAGACGCCGCAACGCATGCTGCTGCCACCTGAGACGGCCGGAAACTCAGGAACGCATGGTCTAGAGGAACACAGCCAATCAGACTGTTAGCAGTGGGGTCTAGAGGAACACAGCCAATCAGACTGTTAGCAGTGGGGTCTAGAGGAACACAGCCAATCAGACTGTTAGCAGTGGGGTCTAGAGGAACACAGCCAATCAGACTGTTAGCAGTGGGGTCTAGAGGAACACAGCCAATCAGACTGTTAGCAGTGGGGTCTAGAGGAACACAGCCAATCAGACTGTTAGCAGTGGGGTCTAGAGGAACACAGCCAATCAGACTGTTAGCAGTGGGGTCTAGAGGAACACAGCCAATCAGACTGTTAGCAGTGGGGTCTAGAGGAACACAGCCAATCAGACTGTTAGCAGTGGGGTCTAGAGGAACACAGCCAATCAGACTGTTAGCAGTGGGGTCTAGAGGAACACAGCCAATCAGACTGTTAGCAGTGGGGTCTAGAGGAACACAGCCAATCAGACTGTTAGCAGTGGGGTCTAGAGGAACACAGCCAATCAGACTGTTAGCAGTGGGGTCTAGAGGAACACAGCCAATCAGACTGTTAGCAGTGGGGTCTAGAGGAACACAGCCAATCAGACTGTTAGCAGTGGGGTCTAGAGGAACACAGCCAATCAGACTGTTAGCAGTGGGGTCTAGAGGAACACAGCCAATCAGACTGTTAGCAGTGGGGTCTAGAGGAACACAGCCAATCAGACTGTTAGCAGTGGGGTCTAGAGGAACACAGCCAATCAGACTGTTAGCAGTGGGGTCTAGAGGAACACAGCCAATCAGACTGTTAGCAGTGGGGTCTAGAGGAACACAGCCAATCAGACTGTTAGCAGTGGGGTCTAGAGGAACACAGCCAATCAGACTGTTAGCAGTGGGGTCTAGAGGAACACAGCCAATCAGACTGTTAGCAGTGGGGTCTAGAGGAACACAGCCAATCAGACTGTTAGCAGTGGGGTCTAGAGGAACACAGCCAATCAGACTGTTAGCAGTGGGGTCTAGAGGAACACAGCCAATCAGACTGTTAGCAGTGGGGTCTAGAGGAACACAGCCAATCAGACTGTTAGCAGTGGGGTCTAGAGGAACACAGCCAATCAGACTGTTAGTAGTGGGGTCTAGAGGAACACAGCCAATCAGACTTAGTTTGTGACAAGCACATGAGGCTACATATATTTCATAACAGTCCCTCTGTTTTTCTCCCCTCCATCCCTCCTCTCTCTCGCTTTAACCTTTCCCCCCTGCACTCTCATTCCTTCACCCCACCCATCACCTCTCCTTCAATCCCTCCATCCACCTCGTCACCCCTCACCTTGCAGTGATACCTCCAGGAAGTAGTGTGTGTACTTGTCCATAAAGGTTTTGGTCTTGGAGAGGGAGGAGAGAGGCCAGCCGTTGTACAGGTCTCCCTCCTGCACCGAGGCCTGGAGGTAGTAGTCTATGAAGTGGGCCGGGGTGGGCATACACAGGTTCCAGCTGAACGTCTCCAACAGCAGCAGCTCCATCTTGATGAGGTCTCTTTTGTTGAGAACAAGGTTCAGAGAACACATGAAGCCCAGGGAGTTGAGCTGCTCCAACTTAGGTACCCGGTCCTCCCTCTCCTCAAACTTACCTACAGGGCAGAGAGAGGTTAGAAGGTGGACTATACAAAAACCTTTCCTAATAAAACACTTTGTATTTGTCACATGCTTCAGTGTAGACTAAACAGTGAAATGCGTACTTACCAACCCTTCCCACCAATGCAGAGAGATAGAAATTACAAAAATAATGGAAAAGCAAAACATGTATAATAAATACACAATGAGTAACAATAACCAGTACAGAGTCCATGTGCAGGGGTACGAGGTAACTGACGTAGATACAGTGCCTTCGGAAAGTACTCTGACCCCTTGACTTTTTCAAGGGGTCTGAGTACGTTACAGTACCCGCAAAACACCAGTCTGAATGTCAACAGGGAAGAAGCGACTCCGGGATGCTGGCCTTCTAGGCAGAGTTCCTCTATCCAGTGTCTGTGTTCTTTTGCCCATCTTAATCTTTTCTTTTTATTGGCCAGTCTGAGATATGGCTTTTTCTTTGCAACTCTGCCTAGAAGGCCAGCATCACGAAGTCGCCTCTTCACTGTTGACATTCAGACTGATGTTTTGTGGGTACCATTTAATGAAGCTGCCAGTTGAGGACTTGTGAGGCGTCGGTTTCTCTAACTAGACACTCTAATGTACTTGTCCTCTTGCTCAGTTGTGCACCGGTTGCCTCCCACTCTTTCTATTCTGGTTAGAGACAGTTTGCGCTGTTCTGTGAAGGGAGTAGTACACAGCGTTGTACGAGATCTTCAGTTTCCTGGCAATTTCTCGCATGGAATAGCTTTCATTTCTCAGAACAAGAATAGACTGACAAGTTTCAGAAGAAAGTTATTTGTTTCGCGCCATTTTGAGCCTGTAATCGAACCCACAAATGCTGATGCTCCAGATACTCAACTAGCCTAAAGAAGGGCAGTTTTATTGCTTCTTTAATCAGGACAACAGTTATCAGCAGTGTTAACATAATTGCAAAAGGGTTTTCTAATGATCAATTAGCCTTTTAAAATGATACACTTGGAATAGCTAACACAACGTGCCATTGGAACACGGGAGTGATGGTTGCTGATAATGGGCCTCTGTACACCTATGTAGATATTCCATTAAAAATCAGACGCTTCCAGCTACAATGGTCAAGGAAAGAGAGCGAGCAGGAGTGAGGAAAGAGAGCGAGCAGGAGTGAGGAAAGAGAGCGAGCAGGAGTGAGGAAAGAGAGCGAGCAGGAGTGAGGAAAGAGAGCGAGAAGGAGTGAGGAAAGAGAGCGAGAAGGAGGGAGGAGCCCCTAAACACCTAACAAGCCTCTCGGTTCTCCTATAAACCTGTTTCAGCAGGAAAACTGGGAGGGGGCGCTGACATGGGCACCCTCATGGCACCGAGAACTGATATGAGGGAGGTCAACAACTAGGCCGACCCTCTACACAAGATACATGCATGTTCAGGAAATGTGTACAATACCCATGTGTAGAGTACTGGTTACAGACACACAACGGAACATTGTTCAAAACAAAGAACGGACTAGGTTACATTCACACCTTCTCTCACACACTGACACACAGTGTTGGGAAGGAACGTGCCTGTCACAACTACCGTATTATTGAAGTCCTAAAACCCAACAGCTTGGATTAACAGTCTATGGACAAGCCTTGTCAACACACAACAGATCACAGCACTAACGTCATAGCAACAAAGACAGGAGAGTTGGAGGGAAGGGAGGTTTGATGTAGTTAGTCCTCACACCATCTGAACAGGCCTACCTGGCTACGTCTCCCCCCCTCCACCGTACTACTCCTTGGTTTTTCCTTGCCTCGCACTCTTCCCCACACTACATTGCAATTTCATCACTCTCCATTTATTCCCCCCACCCTCTTTCAAATCAAACTTTATTTGTCACAAACACTGAATACAACAAGTGTAGACCTTACCGTGAAATGCTTACTTACACGCCCTTAAATCAACAGTGCAGTTCAGCATAGTTGGTTAGGAGCACGTAAAACATCAGTCATCTTCCCCCTCCTCCTCCTCCTCCTCTCCACCCCCTCTAATTCTCACCCTCCTCACCCTCTTTCCCCATCAACCCCCCTCTATAATTCCCTTCCTAGTCATCTTAAGACCAGCTGAACCAATGTGTGTGTGTGTGTGTGTATAAATAAATATGGGTTCTTTCAAGTGTGATTTTTACTGCTGATGCCGCAGCCTGCCATTAACCCTGTAGGAGAGAGCCGTAGAGAGCCCAGCCAGCAGCCAACCACGCCAGCAGGTTCTAGCAGGCCTCAGGAGGCAGTTAACACATAGGCTGTAATGGCGTCTCATAACCAGAACAGGAAACAATAACTGTTGTTCTGTTCACTCCCATCCACTACTCCAGCTGCTTTAGTATAGGGCAGGCCCAGCCCACTCCAGCCTACACCCAGTCTCAGGCTACACTTTCCCATTCACCCTCATATCCTGTAGGCTAGTAGTCTAGTCTGTGTGCTGGACTCCTGTGTCCACAGGCGCAGCCATAAAATGGCCATGAATACACCCCCCCCCCATCATCTCTACACAACCACCTCTTACATCCTGGTAGGGTTAGGGGACTGGTAGGGACATTGTGTTGTCAGTCTTCTCATTGTGATGGCACTTTGGTTTACTACTTGCATTGACTGTTGGTTGGGCGTGTGTTTAACAAGGGATACAACAAACTATTTCAACTGAAATTACATTTCTGAACAGAGGTAGAAGTCATAGGGACAAAAGGTGATTTAGTACTGCAAGCTGCTTTTTAGCTTTTTATGTTAATTACAAGTACAACCTGTCCTGTTCCATGTCAACAAGATGAACACAGTGACTCATCTACGAGCTGTGAGAGAGAAAGGGTGCATTCCTCAGCTGTAAGTTAGTTCAGTCTACCTGGCTGGAAAGTAGGTTGCTAAACGATCCTATCTGAAGAGTGAGAGATAGTTTAGTCGGTGCTTCCTCTGCTGAGCCAAGTGCATGCCTGTCCTCTTCAGAAACTAAACCTCCATCAGGAGCACTGGGGCTGCGGGTCGGCCCTGTGGACGTGTGCTGAGAGGCTGTAGAGAGCGCCCAGAGAGAGGTTAAAAGGTAAGAACAGCAGGATGTAGGAATGTCCTCTCTCTTCCCAGGTGTGCTGCTGGGGGGGTATTAGACTACTGCTAAAGGAGAGTAGAAACCTGAGAACCTGCTGGGGGGGGGGTATTAGACTACTGCTAAAGGAGAGTAGAAACCTGAGAACCTGCTGGGGGGGGGTATTAGACTACTGCTAAAGGAGAGTAGAAACCTGAGAACCTGCTGGGGGGGTATTAGACTACTGCTAAAGGAGTTCATAAACCTGAAAACCTGCTGGGGGGGTATTAGACTACTGCTAAAGGAGTTCATAAACCTGAAAACCTGCTGGGGGGGTATTAGACTACTGCTAAAGGAGAGTAGAAACCTGAGAACCTGCTGGGGGGTATTATATACTGCTAAAGGAGAGTAGAAACCTGAGAACCTGCTGGGGGGTATTAGACTACTGCTAAAGGAGTTTATAAACCTGAGAACCTGCTGGGGGGTAATAGACTACTGCTAAAGGAGTTTATACACCTGAGAACCTGCTGGGGGGTATTAGACTACTGCTAAAGGAGTTTATAAACCTGAGAACATGCTGGGGGGTATTAGACTACTGCTAAAGGAGTTTATAAACCTGAGAACCTGCTGGGGGGGTATTAGACTATTGCTAAAGGAGTTTATAAACCTGAGAACCTGCTGGGGGGGTATTAGACTACTGCTAAAGGAGTTCATAAACCTGAAAACCTGCTGGGGGGGTATTAGACTACTGCTAAAGGAGAGTAGAAACCTGAGAACCTGCTGGGGGGGTATTAGACTACTGCTAAAGGAGAGTAGAAACCTGAGAACCTGCTGGGGAGGGTATTAGACTACTGCTAAAGGAGAGTAGAAACCTGAGAACCTGCTGGGGGGTATTAGACTACTGCTAAAGGAGTTCATAAACCTGAAAACCTGCTGGGGGGGTATTAGACTACTGCTAAAGGAGTTCATAAACCTGAAAACCTGCTGGGGGGGTATTAGACTACTGCTAAAGGAGAGTAGAAACCTGAGAACCTGCTGGGGGGTATTATATACTGCTAAAGGAGAGTAGAAACCTGAGAACCTGCTGGGGGGTATTAGACTACTGCTAAAGGAGAGTAGAAACCTGAGAACCTGCTGGGGGGTATTAGACTACTGCTAAAGGAGTTTATAAACCTGAGAACCTGCTGGGGGGGGGGGTATTAGACTACTGCTAAAGGAGTTTATAAACCTGAGAACCTGCTGGGGGGTATTAGACTACTGCTAAAGGAGTTTATAAACCTGAGAACCTGCTGGGGGGTATTAGACTACTGCTAAAGGAGTTTATAAACCTGAGAACCTGCTGGGGGGGCGGGGGTATTAGACTACTGCTAAAGGAGTTTATAAACCTGAGAACCTGCTGGGGAGGGTATTAGACTACTGCTAAAGGAGAGTAGAAACCTGAGAACCTGCTGGGGGGGTATTAGACTACTGCTAAAGGAGAGTAGAAACCTGAGAACCTGCTGGGGGGGTATTAGACTACTGCTAAAGGAGAGTAGAAACCTGAGAACCTGCTGGGGGGTATTATATACTGCTAAAGGAGAGTAGAAACCTGAAAATGCTCTTCACTAAAGTCACAGAGGAAAAGAGACTACTGTTAGGGTGTTTCTCTCCACCTCACCCACCGAGACAGACTTTATTGATTTCTATGAATGACCACACTGCTCGATCCTGTCACTGCCCACTTCATTAAAACTGATCACCTCTTCTGAAGGAGTTCATGTGAAGGGGAAAAACTATTTTAGCACTGCTTGCCTATAAACTAGATGTAGATGATTCAATCTAAAAAAAAAATTAAAAAACACTCCTACAGTCACAGACAGTATTTTTTAAATTTTACTAGACAAGTCAGTTAAGAACAAATTCTTATTTATAATAACGGCCTACACCGGCCAAACCCAGACAACGCTGTGCCAATTGTGCGCCGCCCTATGGGACTCCCAATCACGGCCGGATGTGATACAGCTGTGATACAGCCTGGATCAATAAATCAAACTACAAATACCTACTCAACATCCACCAAGCCCATTTCTCAAGCCCATTTCTCAAGCCCATTTCTCAAGCCTAATCGGTACAGTGCCTTCAGAAAGTATTCATACCCCTTGACTTATTCCACGTTTTGTTACAGGCTGAATTCAGAATATATTCTATATCATTTTTTCATCAACCATCTACCGCACTACCACATAATGACAAGGTGAAAATAAGTTCAGATTTATATTTTACATAAGTATTCACACCCGAGTAATACTTGGTAGAAACACCTTTGGCCACGATTACAGCCGTGAGTCTTTCTGGATAAGTCTAATAGTTTCACACTTGGATTGTACAACATATGCCGTTATTGTTTTTAGAATCCTTCAAGGTCATTTAGGACCATAACAGAACCAAAACACAATAATCACGGATATAACAACCTTAAGCTTATTGTGGACAAACATTCCTATACTTACAATGCACTTTGCTTTTCAGAATCAATTGGTAATAAGACTCAAATTCTTATAGATTCTCTTATAGACTTTTACAGATTATCCTAAAAGAGCTCACTGAAGTGTATTAATCATTTGCAGGTCTTGCCATAGATTTAAGTAAATTTAAGTGAAAACTAACTCGGCCACTCAGGAACATTCAGTCTTCTTGGTAAGCAACTCCAGTGTAGATTTGGCCTTGTGTTTTAGGTTATTGTCCTGCTGAAAGGTGAATTTGTCTCCCAGTGTCTGGTGGAAAGCAGACAACCAGGTTATCCTCTAGGATTTTGCCTGTACTTAGCTCCATTCTGTTTATTTATCCTTAAAAAAAACTCCCCAGTCTTACAAGCATACCCATAACACTTTGTATTCAGGACAAAAATATAATTGCTTTGCCAATTATTTTTGCAGTATTACTTCAGTACCTTGTTGCAAACAGGATGCATGTTCTGGAATACGTTTTATTCTGTACAGGTTTCCTTCTTTTCACTCTGTCATTTAGGTTAGTATTGTAGAGTAACAACAACGTTGTTGATCCATACTCAGTGTTCTCCTATCACAGCCATTAAACTCTGTATCTGTTGTAAAGTCACCATTGGCCTCATGGTGAAATCCCTGAGTTAGGAAGGACGCCTGTATCTTTGTAATGACTGGGTGTATTGATACACCATCCAAAGGGCAATCAATAACTTCACCATGCTCAAAGGGATATTCAATGTCTGCTTTTTATTTTTTACCCATCTACCAATAGGTTCCCTTCTTTGCGAGGCATTGGAAAACCTCCCTGGTCTTTGTGGTTGAATATGTTTTTAATTCCCTGCTCGACTGAAGGACCTTACAGATAATTGTGTGTGTGTGAGGTACAACATTTTCTTTGTTAAACACTATCATTGCGCATAGAGTGAATCCATGCAACTTGTTAACCACATGTTGACTCCTGAACTTATTTAGGCTTGTCATAACAAAGGGATTGAATACTTACTGACTCAAGACATTTCAGCTTTTCATTTGTTAGTTTGTAAAAATGTTGATAAACATAACTCCACTTATGGGGTATTGTGTGTAAGTCCAGTGACACGAAATTGCGATTGAATCCATTTTAAATTCAGGCTGTAACACAAAATGTTTCTTAAGTCCATCTCTCCCTCCCCCTCCCTCTAATTTGCCGGCTCGTCTTTCATTCAGATGAAATTGGTCACAGCTCCACCACAAACCCTCCCAATGAGTGTGTTCGTCCTATAGGCTTTGCCAGTTAACACAATGTAGACGCATACTGACCTCTGACCTCAAGTGCCTAACGCTTGTGTGACCAGGAAGAATCCTCGGCCCTCTGCCGTCTCATCTCCTGTTCTAGGGGTCTGGAACACTTTTGGGGCGAGGAAGAGGGGAAGGAGGGAGGGGTTGTGGGGGAAATGGTGACCCCCCCCCCCAAAGTGAAACACTAATCAATAACAAATGGCATCATGACATTTCAGTCCTAGCCTGGTATTTGTGTAAGAAACAAAAGACCTCTATAGAATCAGAACACAAAGTCCTTAAATAATACATCAATGGCATTAAATCTAAATCTAATGACATTAAATAATAAAACTAGCCTATATTTTTTGGGAAGGGAAAAAAGCAGCATTGAAGAAATCACTGTCGTAGATCACAGCCATTTTACCGTCAACTCATAATTCCTTTAATTATCAGACCACAGATGAATTCTCTCATAATTACAATCAAGCATCAGAGAGACAGAAAGAGAGGGGAGGAGAAACTGCGGGAGTCCCCTGTTAATCTACATATCGAGAGGTTCAGTTCAAACATGTCCGGTTCTGCATGCCCCCCTTCCAATTCCTCCCTGTTAAACATCAGCGGTCGGCATCTCTTTGAAGCACCTCTCAGCTCGTTTCTGCACCCCCACCCCCAGGGGTGGAGGTGGAAGGTGGGTAGAGGTGCTTTAGGGGCCCCAGCCCAGTCTCTGCCTGGGCCCTGACGAGATGAGTGAGACTCAGAGGAAACACTCCTAGCAGTGGGGCTATGGTGGAGGATAACGCCATCTGAAACACTCCTAGCAGGGGGCTATGGTGGAGATAAAGCCATCTGAAACACTCCTAGCAGTGGGGCTATGGTGGAGATAAAGCCATCTGAAACACTCCTAGCAGGGGGCTATGGTGGAGATAAAGCCATCTGAAACACTCCTAGCAGTGGGGCTATGGTGGAGATAAAGCCATCTGAAACACTCCTAGCAGGGGGCTATGGTGGAGATAAAGCCATCTGAAACACTCCTAGCAGTGGGGCTATGGTGGAGATAAAGCCATGTGAATGGAGTTCTAGTCAGATAAGATACTTAGTAGAAGCCTGAAGCCTCTACATGTCAACCTCGCTTGCAGCCAGTCACATAAATACACAATTGCAGACAAAACACACGACAACCTCCACTCCCATGTCTCTGCACCCCTCCCCCACCCTGGGCCAGGGCTAGCTGGCCGGCTGCTCCTGTTGACGGGCTTTTGTTTGGGCCTGACTCAGGGAGCATATGGCAGGTGGCCCTCTCCCTCCACACACACACAGTCCCTCCCAACCCTCGGGCCCCCAGGCAGGCCTGCTGCAGTGTGTGTGGCTTGGAGGGGGTGTAGCTGCTCTTTTTAAAGCCCCTTCTCTAACACAAACCGTTACACCAGCAGCATACTACGTGGTTACAGCTACTAGGCTCCATGTAGCAGGACAGCAGCATGGGAGACATCCTGAATAATACACAGCTTAGAACTAACTGTCAACTGCCAGCTGACCTCATTGAGAGGGACAGACAGGGACAGAGATATTACAATACAACATGATCTGACCTCATCAGGCAACAGTGTTAAATGTAGATACCACTACACTGTGAATTTTTTTTTATTTTTAAAAGAGCCTAACTCAATGACTGCAGCGAGAGAGACAAAAAAAAAAAAGGTCCAGTTCCCAGGACCACAAATACAAATTCCATCTAGACACCGTTTCCCTACAGCACACAAAAAAACTATACATACCTCGGCCTAAATATCAGCGTCACAGGTAACTTCCACAAAGATGTGAACGATCTGAGAGACAAGGAGGGTCTTCTATGCCATCAGCAAACACAAACAAACCCCACAGAGCCCCAGGACAGAAACATAAATTAGACCCAACCAAATCATGAGAAAACAAAAATAATTACTTGACACATTGGAAAGAATTAACCCCCCCCAAAAAAGACAGCAAACTAGAATACTATTTGGCCCTAACAGAGTACACAGTGTCAGAATACCTGACCACTGTGACTGACCCATAATGAAGGAACGCTTCAACGACATACAGACTCAGTGAGTGTAGCCTTGCTATTGAGAAAGCCAGGTCTGCCCACAGCGGCCTCACAAGAGAAGACAGGCTGTGCCACACTGCCCACAAAATGAAGTGGAAACTGAGCTGCACTTCCTAACCTCCTGCCAAATGTATGACCATATTAAAAGGCACACATTTCCCTCATATTACACAGACCCACGAAGAATTTGAAAACAAATCCAATTTTGATAATCTCCCATATTTATTCGGTGAAATACCACAGTGTGCCATCACAGCAGCAAGATTTGTGACCTGTTGCCACAAGAAAAGGTCAACCAGTGAAGAACAAACACCATCGTAAATACAACCCATATTTAGATGTATTTATTTTCCCTTTTGTACTATAGAACTTTTGTGAGTGTAATCTTTAACTATTTCACTTGCTTTGGCAATGTTCCCCATGCCAATAAAGCCCTTGAATTGTGTGTGTGAGAGCAAGTCACAAGTCTATAATTTCATTAGTGAGGACAAATAGCTGCTATGCAGAGCAGAGTGGTCTGACTTCAGGGACAGAAGAGAGGGATGCCAGGAAGAGTCATGTTGGAAGTCACTGGGCCACTGTACATGGAGGGGGGGGTCAATGTAAATAGCCCAGGTGGCAAATTGATTAATTGTTCAGCAGGCTTGGGGGTAGAAGCTGTTAAGGAGTCTTTTGGACCTAGACTTTGTGCGCCGATACCGTAGCAAAGAGAACAGTCTATGACTTGTCTTTGACAACTTTTTGGGGCCTTCCTCTGACACCGCCTGGTATCTAGGTCCTGGATGGCCGGAAAATTTGCCCCAGTGATGTATGCATTACCCTCTGTAGCGCCTTACAGCCAAGCAATTGCTATACCAGGCGGTGATGCAACTGGTCAGGATGCTCTCAATGGTGCAGCTGTGGAACGTTGAGGATCTGGGGACCCATGCCAAATCTTTTCAGTCTCCTGAGGTGTGTCTTGATGTGTTTGGACCATGATAGTTTGTTGGTGATGTGGACACCAAGGAACTTGAAGCTCTCAACCTGCTCCACTACAGCCCCAGCGACGTTAATGGGGCGTGTTCAGCCCTCCTTTTCCTGTAGTCCACGATCAGCTCATTTGTCTTGCTCACATTGAGGGAGAGGTTGTTATCCTGGCACCACACCACCTATAAGCTGTCTCATTGTTGTTGGTGATCAGGCCTACCACTGATAGTGTTCACATCATCCAACAAACTATGTAGCTCACTACTTTTGACTGGGGCCAATGGGGTGTCTAGACTTTTGGCATCTACAAGCACCATTGAAATGATCCGACAATTCGAAGGGTAAGAATTCCTTTAGGAAAAAGGCTTTGATGAAAGGATGTTAAATGCGCAGAAGGACTTTATACAATAGGTCTCCTGTCCCTGTGGTTGTGACTGGGAAGAAGAAGTTGGGACTCTCAATTTCCTTCCTCTCGCAATTGGAACAAGGACAAATACAAACCACACACACAAATACCATGGAACCACAATTTTCTTTACATTGCTTTCTGTGAATGTCTATCAAAACACAAACACACACAGCGTTCAAACACGGAGAGAGAGAGGTGGAGGAGAGAGACCAGAGAGCGATAGAGAGATGGAGAGATATCACCAATAGGCTAACAGGATTAAGTGCTGACTGTTGAGAGGTACAACAGAGATAGTGATTAATTAACCTAGCGCAGAAGCCTGTGGAATTTTAACAAAGACAATGTGTTCCTTTCAAAAGACTATGTACCAAACAACAACCCTATATAGTGCACTATTTTGGACCAGGGCCCATAGTAGTGCATTACATAGGGAATAGGGTGCCATTTGGGACACACAGAACGAGCGCAGAGCAAAGCTGGCATCAGACCTGAAACCCAGCAGGACCGGAGTACTGAACAACCAACCAGTCAGAGAAGTTGAATTCATTAATTAGGCCAGATTCCAGCACCTCAGGAGATTAAACAGCAAACCCAACCAGGACAACCTTGAATCAAACAGCCCTTTCAAGCCTTCATCAATCACACAGAGCTGATCCCTAGAGTCTGACTCTGTTCTCTCACTGAAAGAAGCAATCAAAAGATTCCATTCATTCGTCTAGTAAGAGAATCCTCTAACAGGATATTTGGTCGATATATTTTCATCTTTTCATTTAGTCTTCCAGTAAACTCTACGAGCTCCCCGAAGCCTCACACGCACGTCTCCCCAGTGAGCAGGCCCCGTCCCAGACTCCCAGTTTGATGGCATCATTAGTGTAATTACCCATGATGCTCTGTGAGCTGTGTTAATGTACAGACTCACAGACTAACCGTTAATCACCACACACAGACCCACTTACAGCAACTACTCCTACACATAGTAACAGCAGTAGAAGCCTAGATCATGGTATATCATCTGACTCCAAGACCACAATCTGACAAAACCCAGGTCCAAGTTTCCTTTATGTCTTTATTCCTGTTCTAGCGGGTTTCATACGCTTTGCTGTGTAGGACATTCATTTAGACGGGTGCCATCAGGAACGACTAAAGACAAACTCCCCCCAGACGCGTTATCAAAGGCAGGATCAAAGCTATGTGCATAAAGACGTACCGACACAGGTGTAGGCTAATCCTCACCAAGTCAGACAGACAGACTGGGTTTCCAGCTAAACAAAGTCAAAAGCCACAGCACCACAAATTATAGAGTTTTCCAGCCATCCATTGTCTGGAAACTGGAGTAAATGATCACTGAAGGTACTGGATGGGAACAGAGGGTTAGGCTGTGTGTTATAACTTCTTATAACCATTCAACAGTTTATGAAACGTGCTGTGAGAACAAGATGGCGCTGACAGACATGGCAGCTCCGCTTCTAGATCCTAAGCAACTTTGCAGTATTTTGTTTTTTTGTCTGTTATTTCTTAGCCCAGAAATGTTTTTTTTTGTGTTATTACATAGAGCAGGAAATAACTTTTGGATATCAGAGCAGCGGTCACTCACCAGCATTATGACTTTTCTGAATTGGATCCTTTGTTCGTACCCACCCAGGGCAATTGAACTTATCCCAGAGGCTGCTCCAAGATGCCACCGGCAGAGAAGAGGTATTCGGAGTGGACTTCTAGTCCAACTCAGGAAGTGTGCACACCATCCTCCACTTCCGAGTATATTACCCGCTAATGTTCAGTCTCTGGACAATAAAGTAGACAAAGCTCAGCGCGAGGATCTCCTTCCAGAGAGACATCAGGGACAACATACTTTGTTTCACGGACTCATGTCTCTCTCCAGATATAGTGTCCCCGTCCATACAGCCAGTTGGGTTCTCAGTACATCACGCAGACAGGAATAAAGAACTCTCTGGGAAGAAGACAGGTGGTGGTGTACGTTTCATGATTAACTACTCATGGTGTGATTGTGACAAGGTACAGAAACTCAAGTCCTTTTGTTCAACCTACCTAGAATACCTCAATCAAATGTGGACTGTATTACCTCCCAAGAGAATTCTCTTTGGTTAGTCACAGACGTGTATATTCCCCCTCAAGCCAATACCACGACGGCCCTCAAGGAACTACACTGGACTTTATGCAATTTGGAAACCACATATCCTGGAGGCAGCATTTATTGTAACAGGGGATTTTAACAAAGGAAATTTGGAGAAGGTGAAAAGCTTCAAGTTCCTCAGCGTACACGTCACTGAACCTGAAAAGGTCCACCCACACAGTGTGGTGAAGAACGCGCAATAACGCCTCTTCAACCTCAGGAGGCTGAAGAAATTTGGCTTGTCACCTAAAACTCTCACAAACTTTTACAGATGCACAATTGAGAGCATCCTGTCGGGCTGTATCACAGCCTGGTATAGGGCAACTGCACCGCCCACAACCACAGGGATCTCCAAAGGGTGGTGCAGTCTGCAAAAAAGCATCACCGGGGGCAAACTACCTTCCCTCTAGGACACCTACACCACCCAATGTCACAGGAAGGCCAAGAAGATCATCAAGGACATGAACCACCAGAGCCACTGCCTGTTCACCCCTCTATCATCCAGAAGGCAAGGTCAGTACAGGTGCATCAAAGCAGGGGCCGAGAGACTGATAAACAGCTTCTATCTCAAGGCCATCAGACTGTTAAATAGCCACCACCCGGTTACTCAACCCTGCACCTTAGAGGCCGCTGCCCTATATACAGACATGGAATTACTGGCCACTTTAATAATGGAACACTAGTCACAAATTCGTTTAAAACTGCTTTACTCATTTCATATGTATATACTGTATTCTATTCTACTGTATTTTAGTCAATGCCACTCCGACATTGTTCGTCCTAATATTTACATATTAATTAATTCCATTCTTTTAGATGTGTGTATTGTTAGATACTACTGCACTGTTGGAGCGACACCCGCAATAACATCTGCTAAACATGTATGTGACCAATAAAATTTGATTTGAATTCCACTGTCAGCTGAAGAAAACTGACAGAACATTATTCTGTAAAGACTCATGGTACTTACTGGCAAGGAGCAGGCAGGACAGAGCGATGACGTAGAGCTGTTTGACAGCTACATCGTAGTGGTCCATGAACAGGTCCAGTAGGTAGACAGACAGGTGTCTGGCTGTAGGACACAGCTGGTAGCGGTTCGACAGTATGGCCAGCAGGTCCGCAAAGTACCGACGCATCCCTATCTGAGGGGAGTGGGCCCGGTACACAGGCAGCTTCAACTCCTAGAGGGAGAGGATAAGGAAGATGAAGAGAAAAGGAAGGAGAGGAGGAGAAGGTAGACAGAAGAGAAACAAGGTGGAGAGAGAGAGAGAATGAATATAGGTTCTAACACAATATAGGTTCTAACACATTAATATAGGTTCTAACATTAATATGGGTTCTAACACATTAATATGGGTTCTAACAGGTTCTAACACAATATAGGTTCTAACACATTAATGTAGGTTCTAACAGGTTCTAACATTAATATAGGGGACAGGGTTCCCCATGGGGAGGGGGACAGGAAGTAGTGGTGGCTGTAGAAGTAGTGGTGGCTATTCAGCATGGTAAATGTCCATTGCGGTGGGGGCAGGGTAGAAGCCTGTTGGGGGAGCGGAGCGGGAAGGGGGGTGGCTACTCAGCAGCCTGATGGTCTGGGGGTAGAAGCTGTTGACCAGTCAGGTTTTGCCATGACGCTCCTGTACTGCCCGTGTCTGAGTGATGGAAGCGTGGAGAACAGGCTGTGGCTCAGGGGGCTGTGGTCCCTGATGATCTTCATGGCCTTCCTGCGACACCTGGTGTCGTCAGTGTCCTGGAGGGAAGGCAGTGTGCACCCAATGGTGCGTTCAGCTGAGCGTACCACCCTTTGTAGTGCCTTGCGGTCAGCGGCGGTGGAGTTGCCGTACCAGGCTTTGATGCAGCCAGACAGTATGCTCGATGGTGCTCCTGTAGAACATGTGATGCAGCCAGACAGTATGCTCTCGATGGTGCTCCTGTAGAACGTGATGCAGCCAGACAGTATGCTCTCAATGCTGCTCTGTAGTTTTTGACTGTTTCCTTGGCAGCCCCGTTGATGAGGATGGGGGCATGCCCAACCTGGTCCCTCCTAAAGTCCACAACTAGCTCCTCTGTTTTGATGATGATGAGGAAGAGGTTGTTTACCTGGCACCACACTGTCAGAGTGCCTACCTCCTCCCTGTAGGCCGTCTCATCGTTGTTGGTAATCAGGCCTACTGCTGTTGTGTCGTCAGCGAACTTGATGATGGAGTTGGAACTGTGTGAGGTCACGCAGTCGTGGGTATACAGGGAGTACGGGGGGGACTGAGAACGCACCATTGTGGGTCCAGCGTGTTGAGAATCAGTGTGGAAGATGTAATGTTGCCCGTCAGAAAGTCCAGGACCCCGTTACATTGGGAGGAGCTCAGTCCCAGGGCCGTGAGATTTGTGGCGGGCTTAGAGGGCATGATGGTCTTTAAGACAGAGCTGTAGTACATACACAGCATCCTGAGATATGCATTCTTCATGTCCAGGAGGGTGAGGGCAGTGTGCGGTGCCACGGCAATTGCGTCGTCCGTGAATCTGTCGGGGTGGTAGGCGAACTGGAGAGGGTAGTGTATCGGGGAGGGAGGGAGGTGATGTGGTCTTTCACAAGCCTCTCGAAGCACTTCATGATGCCGGAAGTGAGCGTTACAGA
Organism: Salmo trutta; assembly: GCF_901001165.1. Taxonomy (NCBI): domain Eukaryota; kingdom Metazoa; phylum Chordata; class Actinopteri; order Salmoniformes; family Salmonidae; genus Salmo; species Salmo trutta. The sequence continues at coordinate 34,952,795 of NC_042969.1, read as the reverse complement.
TTGGTAGTCATTCAGTTCAGTTACTTTCCCTTTCTTGCGGACATCTTGAAGCAGGTGGAGATAAAGGCCTGAGCTACTGGAGAGATTGATGATGTCAGAAAACACAACCTCTGCACTGAGGGCACGGGCTTGGGATGCCCCCTGGGCCAGCAGCCTTGTGATGGTTAACATGTTTGAATGACTTACATCCGTCCTCTGTGGAGACCATAATGCATGTAGACCACGATGTCTTCAGGGTTTGTCCTCGGCAGCTCCGAGTTGTTTTGTTCGAAGCGTGAGAAAAAGATGTTTAGTTTGTCCGGTAGGGTGGCGTTGGTGTCCTCAACGTGACTGGCTTTCTTTTGTAATCCGTGATCGTTAGAAGCCCCTGCCACATGCGCCTCGTATCCAACCCGCTGAATTGCTCCTCCATTTTGTCTCTATACTTGTGTCTCGTCATCTTGATCGATCTGTCCAGGTCGTATTTGTACTGTTTAACCATACAATTGTCCCACGGTCACCTTGCCGTGTTCATCAGCAGCATCTCTCTTCTTCAGTTTCCCGACAAGGCTGCCATCAATCCATAGTTTTCGATTTGGGTACATTTTGAAAGTCACCATTGGTATCACATAATCTACACATTTGTTTTATTAATCCGGTGACTTGAGTTGGCATGTTTATTGATGTTATTCCCAGAGGCAACCTGGAACATATTCCAGTCCACGTGATCAAAACTGTCATGGTGCATGGATTCCAATAATGTTGTACAGACGTGAAAGCGGAACGTCCCTCTGGAGACAGGGTTCCTCATGGTGGGTAAGGGGAGGGGGTGGTAAGGAGGAATGGTGGTTCAGCAGTAGGGGTTATGTTAAACCCCTAGCACATCTCCCATTCATGTTCAATTAGCAGCTGGTGTTTCAAAGGACAAAATTAGAAGAGAAGACATTACTATTGAACTACAGGGCTCTGGTCAAAAGTAGTGCACTATATAGGGAATAGGGTTCTGGTCAAAAGTAGTGCACTATATAGGGAATAGGGCTCTGGTCAAAAGTAGTGCACTATTTTGTGAACAGGGTGCCTTTGTTTTTTTGTTTTTTTTAAAACACACCCCAAGGACGCACCCAGTGTCCTCCTAGTCAACCATATACTGTAGCATAGGGGAATAGAGGAGTGTCGCATGAGCCTTCAGCTTAAAGATGCATTTGACAAGGGGAGAGATAAAAACAAACTTCTTCTCCCACAATGTACTGCCTTTAATGATTTATGAGTCTGTCTCTATCCTAATAGAGGCTTAGAACAGAGTTGTTTTGGTTTTTCAATAAATGCTTTGTTTCTTCTTCTTCATACCACACAGACGGATATTTGATCCCAAAAAAAAACAAACAAGGGCTTTATAATGTAGATTTATTTAATATCAGATTAAATAAAGGGATGGATTAATCTTTTTACGTAGTGCTGTACCAGTTTGTGGTTTGCTGCTAAAGGCACATGAAAAACATCCACCCATACTAAAAATACAGGTTACTATTGTTGTCTACTTCAGAGACAGAGAGCCTACTTCCCTTCCCTAAGGGTTGTCCAAACAACAAACATACCCCACCCGTAAAGCCAATCTTTACTGGACACCGACGCCGTAGCGCCTGTCAGCATGACCAACGCACACGTGTTCCTCACACATATTTCATCTGTGAGTTTCATCAATTATCTGTTGAGTTGTTTCTGTATTGCCTACATAGAACTATGGCAATCACTAAGGTGATAGGCAGCTAAAGGAATCTGAAGGACAATACATTTTAAAAAAGTGTTACACACAGAAACCCCCGTTAAAACACCACCCCCGCCTTGAGTTCTCCTCTCTCCTCCGCCCCCCTCACTGCGTGCCTTGCCTCTGGTCCATCTGTCTGTCTGGGGGTTCAGGGGTGTGGGGGCATTGTGGGGAACCGCAGTGGAAGGCAGGGGACTCTGGATGCAGAGAGGAGCAGACTAGCCTGCTGATGGACTACAAGTATTTAGAAATAGGGTTTATGTCTGGGGCGTTGTTTTGTCTTTCAAAGACACTGGAGAAGTTACATCAGCATAATTGCTTTTTACACAGACTTTTTGTCCTTGGTCTGCTGATTGGTTAAAGGGTTGGGGGAGTCAGAATAAATCAGAAGGGAGGCCCTAATCTACACACCCCCTGGTTACAGACGTCCTACCCCCTGGTTACAGACGTCCTACCCCCTGGTTACAGACGTCCTACCCCCTGGTTACAGACGTCCTACCCCCTGGTTACAGACGTCCTACCCCCTGGTTACAGACGTCCTACCCCCTGGTTACAGACGTCCTACCCCCTGGTTACAGACTTGAGTAAATAAAATGACTGTGGTAGGCTAAGTGAATGACTTGTAATGAGACTGCCCGATTGTAAAAGAGCGGGGGCAGCTGCCTCCAACAGTGCCATCTACTATCCAAATACTCCCCCTACACATGACGTGCGCGTAGACACACACAAAACCCTACTCCATATTGTCCCTCCTATATAGAATCAAATTAGCTGTGATAATCTTACTCCCTACAAGAAGACTGCAGTCCAGTGACAGATGCTGCCATTAAAGGGACACACAGTAAAAAATATAATCATGCTGGAGGTTTGCCTAATTACTATATCAGCCAATTAATGAGCCTCAGCCCTTCTATGTTATCTAAATTAGATCCCTTCCAAATAGATGACAGTCATGTAATTATATCTGCCAACATTAACTACACTGTATAGTGTAATATAGCTAAATATATAAGTTGAGGAGTGGCTATCAAGTTATTTCTGGCTTGGATCTTTATTTTTATAAATGCACAACACTAGGTGAACAAGAAAACATACATGTTACCTCTTATCCAGAACGACATACAGGAGCTATTATGGTTAAGTGCCTTGCTTAAGAGCACACCGGCAGATTTGGTTTACAAGGTCGGCTCTGGGATTCGAACCAGCTACCTTTCCGTTACTGGCCCAATGCTCTTAACCGCTAGGCTACCTAGGTTAATTGCCGTCTTGTTTAGGTTAAGCTGAATTTAAGCACAGGTGAACTGCAGGCCACCAAACTCAAAACTTTCTCCCTGGCACTGAGAACATCCCCATAATACCTATTTCAACATGCAGTTGAGATTCTTATGTGGCGATGACAAGAGGAAAGTGGAACTCAGGGAATGAACCAAGGAGACCCAGAGAACTGGATTCATAGAATCGGAATTCAGAATTCTATTCATTCTAAATTCTATTAATTCAGATTCTATGACTGGCTCGTCTTACCTTGATGCGGAGGGACTGATGGATATCCCCTGCTAGCTGTCCTTTCCACCATTGTAACTCCCTTTCCATCTTTCCCATTCAGAGAAGGCCACAAGGATGAAGTTCAACCCTGCAGACACAGAAAAATGGGCCAAGTCAAGAGACATCCTGGCTGTATGCCGCATGTTATGGTTGTTGGTGTCTGATCACAAAGTTCCAGCAAAGCAACAAATAAGTGTTGATTTCTAGAATTACAATTTTTTTTTTATCCTTTTGATTAACTTGCACTATGAAGTAATAACAAATCAAATTCTAGAGGTGAGTGTGTTAAGCGGGGTGACATGCCTTTGATATTCATTAAGCAATCAATTGAAATCGATCGCAGTTAAAGATCAGCATTTGATCAAATAAAACACACCAAATAGTCTTTCGAAATGTTTACAAAGCAAAATTCTGGAAAACTACTCAAAAAAGTCGGCTGCTCTTTTGTAAGCTTGGACATGTCACTGGCACTGCATAGCCCTTGATCATGACTCTCAGTTCCACTACATTATGCAGGAAGGGGGGGTTTGTTAAAAGCCGTGACGCTCCGTCTGAACATTAACACGCATCGCTTGCTGTACGGTTCTGGAAGCATAAGGATCTTATTTTTCATATCTGCGAAAAATATATACATTTTTTTAACTGTTAAATTGATACACACCTTTATAGGGTTAGGGTTCCCATACGGCCATATTTCCATGTTACAGCGCTTGTTTACGGAAGACAGAGTGGACTACCTGTGCTAAATAGCTATCTGCGTCTCCGAACCTGTTTGTAAACGGAAGACAGACGCCACAAACTTGTCACTGAAAAATACTGTTGGCTGCAACTGTGTTAAAAACCGTGTACACTAAGTGTGTATTTAGCGTTAAATTATTTTTGATGTGATATGAAAGTATAGGGATTTATGTTTCTAGAACCGTACCGCAATTGATTTACGTTTAGATGCAGTGTTAGCTGTTTTGTCTGTCAGAGCCAATTCGCCCTCTAAACAGAGTATGTCAAGTCCTTGGACTAGGGAGTAACGTTAGGCTCCTTTAGTACAATACTGGACTGTGGTACTGCACTGCATTCCCCCATGCATGTGGGTGTGATTTAAATGCCCTCCTGCAGCGGAAAAAAAGAGAAATGGATGGGAATTATAGCGCTAGGTTAACAAAGTAACTTTTTGTTTTAGGCCTAACAGCAAACAACAAATTGCTACGTTGTTACAAATCTGCTTAGGAGAAAAAAAAAACAATACGTTGATAGTGGGAAAATTTGTCAAGACTGTCATTCAGCGGTGTCAAAACCACGAGACGGTTTCTCCAACAGTGTTTTTTAAACAGAAAAGTAGACCGGTCTTTCGTTTTTAATGCTATTTTATTTATAGGCCTATAACTCAGACTTGACAAAGATCACACGTGACTATTGACTGCATTAAATCCTTGACACACATTTAATAAACTTTTAAATTCGCGACATTTCCATGATCGCATGTGCCGCTCACCCTTTCCGACAGGAATACCCTCAGACCTCTTTGTTTCACTCCGACATCCTGAATGAGAGAATTCCTCTTTGGGAAGTTTTGTGTTATCCTCGGTACCGGCGAAAAGCGACGACGGTTTCCGTTATTCAGATGACAAAGTAACAATGCTTCAGAACAGTTTAATTCCGCAGTTTTATAGTCTGTTTACACTTTTCCAACGATTTTTCCACGACCGTGTCTTTCTAACCAGTTCAACAAAGTGGTTGGCTGCCCCAGCTGCTGTTGGGGTCGATAAGGAGCTGGTGAACCTGCGTACGCGAAACACCGAGTGTGTGATGGGAAATGTAGTCCAAAACCCCGTGACTAAAATGGGCTAACTACGGCAATAACTCGTTCTCTAATTGATTTCAATTAAACTAAACATGTCTCTCTTAGATATGAAAAACTAAACAAAAGCTGGCATTTTAAAAACGGATAGTACTGTAGAGATGATTAAATCAAGTTTTTATTGCAAATCACTTTATAAAAACTTTCTCTAGTGACGTGTGTAAAAAAAACGTTTTCCTTTAGCACATAGTAAAATGTACTATAATATGATTTATAACACAAAATAAACTATTTTTAATAACATGTAACACTAACAGTGCATTCTCATGTAATTTAGACAGAGGGTTAGTTGCATTTAGGAACATCTCCTTATTACTGAATATAAACAGGACCAAAAATGATTGAATGTGAAAATAAAATCCTTTCCCTCATTTCCCTCCACCATTAACAATCCAATAAGCCATAACATGCAATGCAATTCTGTTCATAAACAATAAGCAATGAGTATTAGCTGGGCAACAGACGACTCAGTGCCACCTGGTGTCAATATAGGAAATAGCTTTTTCAATAATATGCAAAGATGATACAGAAGGCCTATTAAAATGTTCTCTAAAAAAGTGAATTGTATCATTGCCCCAAACTGAGTATAAATTGGCTGAGCTATGATTTCAATGATGACAGACAGAATTTTCTTCCCAAATGGGCAAGGAAGCAAAAACTGGTGCCATTGTAGTTCAACCCATCAGGATGAAGGTGATGAATCCTCATTGGCTTTCCTGTCCACTTCGTTCAGATACTCCTGGTCTGCATAGATCAGGAACCCAGTAAACAGACTATCTGTCCAGAACGGGTCATAGAATAGCCCATTCTGTTCAGAGTAGAAGATCTGCAGCCAAACCTGGTCCTGACGCTCTAACCGAAGAACCGTGGAACCGGACGCCACATCGTGGTTCCCAGTGTTGGCGTCAAACGTCTTGATCTTGTACTGCCCGTTGTGTACCAGCCCGATCGCCAAGTGCTTATTGGCCAATGTGATGTCATAAGTGAAGTAGTAGACTCCAGGGACAGAGCAGACAAATTTCCCAGTCGTGGCGTTGTAGTGGTTCCCTTCGTTGAGTAGAATCCGTTTGAACCGGATTGGAAGACGCTCTTTGGGGTAACTCTTGGTCATGGCAACAGAGAAGGCGGAGCGGGCTGAGTTGGTGCCGCAGTTACAGCCCCCAGGAGCCCCTGTCTCACCTGCGTCCCCCATCTCCCCCTTGGTGCCCCCCAGCCCGGCCAGACCTGGGGCCCCACGTGCGCCCTTCAGCCCTCGGGGTCCATGCTTGCCCACCACTCCCTCACGACCTTTAACCCCGGGTTTACCTGGGTTCCCAGACCTCCCCTGTTCACCTAAAGATCAGAAAGAGACAGAGACAGGTCATGGCTATTTTACATTCATATATTGACACCAGACAGCTCACAATACAGTGTACTGCATTGTAACACAACATTATAGCTAACACAGGAAGCAATATCAAGGACTATAAGATTGGTAAAGTGGTTAGCGTGATGAGCAACTTTGCCTGAGACGTAAAGACTCATGTTAGCTCCTAAATGTAATGCCTCTAGGCTTTAGCTCAGTGGGCTAACAGGTAATGCCTATATTGTAGGCTTCAGCTCAGTGGGCTAATTAACTCAGCCTTGAGTTGTACTACAGTACTCGGTTTCAGACCCAGTCCAGGCTACTACCTTGATGCTTCCATTATGCTGCTTACCTCTGTCACCCCTCTCCCCCTTTTCTCCATCCCTGCTTACCTGTCACCCCTCTCCCCCTTCTCTCCATCATGCTTACTTCTGTCACCCCTCTCCCCCTTTTCTCCATCCCTGCTTACCTGTCACCCCTCCCCCTTCTCTCCATCATGCTTACTTCTGTCACCCCTCTCCCCCTTCTCTCCATCATGCTTACTTCTGTCACCCCTCTCCCCCTTCTCTCCATCATGCTTACTTCTGTCACCCCTCTCCCCCTTCTCTCCATCATGCTTACTTCTGTCACCCCTCTCCCCCTTCTCTCCATCATGCTTACTTCTGTCACCCCTCTCCCCCTTCTCTCCATCATGCTTACCTGTCACCCCTCTCCCCCTTCTCTCCATCATGCTTACCTCTGTCACCCCTCTCCCCCTTCTCTCCATCATGCTTACTTCTGTCACCCCTCTCCCCCCTTCTCTCCATCATGCTTACCTGTCACCCCTCTCCCCCTTCTCTCCATCATGCTTACCTGTCACCCCTCTCCCCCTTCTCTCCATCATGCTTACTTCTGTCACCCCTCTCCCCCTTCTCTCCATCATGCTTACTTCTGTCACCCCTCTCCCCCTTCTCTCCATCATGCTTACTTCTGTCACCCCTCTCCCCTTCTCTCCATCATGCTTACTTCTGTCACCCCTCTCCCCCCTTCTCTCCATCATGCTTACTTCTGTCACCCCTCTCCCCCTTCTCTCCATCATGCTTACTTCTGTCACCCCTCTCCCCCTTCTCTCCATCATGCTTACTTCTGTCACCCCCTCTCCCCCTTCTCTCCATCATGCTTACCTGTCACCCCTCCCCCCCCTTCTCTCCATCATGCTTACCTGTCACCCCTCTTCCCCCTTCTCCACATGCTTACTTCTGTCCACCCCTCTCCCCTTCTCTCCATCATGCTTACTTCTGTCACCCCTCTCCCCCCTTCTCTCCATCATGCTTACCTGTCACCCCTCTCCCCTTCTCTCCATCATGCTTACTTCTGTCACCCCTCTCCCCCTTCTCTCCATCATGCTTACTTCTGTCACCCCTCTCCCCCTTCTCTCCATCATGCTTACTTCTGTCACCCCTCTCCCCCTTCTCTCCATCATGCTTACCTGTCACCCCTCTCCCCCTTCTCTCCATCATGCTACTTCTGTCACCCCCTCTCCCCTTCTCTCCATCATGCTTACTTCTGTCACCCCCTCTCCCCCCTTCTCTCCATCATGCTTACTTCTGTCACCCCTCTCTCCCCTTCTCTCCATCATGCTTACCTGTCACCCCTCTCCCCCCTTCTCTCCATCATGCTTACTTCTGTCACCCCTCTCCCCCTTCTCTCCATCATGCTTACTTCTGTCACCCCTCTCCCCCTTCTCTCCATCATGCTTACTTCTGTCACCCCCTCTCCCCCCTTCTCTCCATCATGCTTACTTCTGTCACCCCTCTCCCCCCTTCTCTCCATCATGCTTACTTCTGTCACCCCTCTCCCCCTTCTCTCCATCATGCTTACTTCTGTCACCCCTCTCCCCCTTCTCTCCATCATGCTTACTTCTGTCACCCCTCTCCCCTTCTCTCCATCATGCTTACTTCTGTCACCCCTCTCCCCCTTCTCTCCATCATGCTTACTTCTGTCACCCCTCTCCCCCTTCTCTCCATCATGCTTACCTTCTGTCACCCCTCTCCCCCTTCTCTCCATCATGCTTACCTCTGTCACCCCTCTCCCCCTTCTCTCCATCATGCTTACTCTGTCACCCCTCTCCCCCTTCTCTCCATCATGCTTACTTCTGTCACCCCTCTCCCCCTTCTCTCCATCATGCTTACTTCTGTCACCCCTCCCCCTTCTCTCCATCATGCTTACTTCTGTCACCCCTCTCCCCTTCTCTCCATCATGCTTACCTGTCACCCCTCTCCCCTTCTCTCCATCATGCTTACTTCTGTCACCCCTCTCCCCCTTCTCTCCATCATGCTTACCTCTGTCACCCCTCTCCCCCTTCTCTCCATCATGCTTACTTCTGTCACCCCTCCCCCTTCTCTCCATCATGCTTACCTGTCACCCCTCTCCCCCTTCTCTCCATCATGCTTACTTCTGTCACCCCTCCCCCCTTCTCTCCATCATGCTTACTTCTGTCACCCCTCTCCCCTTCTCTCCATCATGCTTACTTCTGTCACCCCTCCCCCTTCTCTCCATCATGCTTACTTCTGTCACCCCTCTCCCCCTTCTCTCCATCATGCTTACTTCTGTCACCCCTCTCCCCCTTCTCTCCATCATGCTTACCTGTCACCCCTCTCCCCCTTCTCTCCATCATGCTTACCTGTCACCCCTCTCCCCTTCTCTCCATCATGCTTACCTGTCACCCCTCTCCCCCTTCTCTCCATCATGCTTACCTGTCACCCCTCTCCCCCCTTCTCTCCATCATGCTTACCTCTGTCACCCCTCTCCCCCTTCTCTCCATCATGCTTACTTCTGTCACCCCTCTCCCCCTTCTCTCCATCATGCTTACTTCTGTCACCCCTCCCCTTCTCTCCATCATGCTTACTTCTGTCACCCCTCTCCCCCTTCTCTCCATCATGCTACCTGTCACCCCTCTCCCTCTCTCCATCATGCTTACCTGTCACCCCTCTCCCCCCTTCTCTCCATCATGCTTACTTCTGTCACCCCTCTCCCCCCTTCTCTCCATCATGCTTACTTCTGTCACCCCTCTCCCCCTTCTCTCCATCATGCTTACTTCTGTCACCCCTCTCCCCCTTCTCTCCATCATGCTTACTTCTGTCACCCCTCTCCCCCTTCTCTCCATCATGCTTACTTTACTTCTGTCACCCCTCTCCCCCTTCTCTCCATCATGCTTACTTCTGTCACCCCTCTCCCCCTTCTCTCCATCATGCTTACTTCTGTCACCCCTCTCCCCCTTCTCTCCATCATGCTTACTTCTGTCACCCCTCTCCCCCTTCTCTCCATCATGCTTACCTGTCACCCCTCTCCCCCTTCTCTCCATCATGCTTACTTCTGTCACCCCTCTCTCCCTTCTCTCCATCATGCTTACTTCTGTCACCCCTCTCTCCCCTTCTCTCCATCATGCTTACTTCTGTCACCCCTCTCCCCCTTCTCTCCATCATGCTTACTTCTGTCACCCCTCTCCCCCTTCTCTCCATCATGCTTACGTGTCACCCCTCTCCCCCTTCTCTCCATCATGCTTACTTCTGTCACCCCTCTCCCCCTTCTCTCCATCATGCTTACTTCTGTCACCCCTCTCCCCCTTCTCTCCATCATGCTTACCTCTGTCACCCCTCTCCCCCTTCTCTCCATCCTCCCCATCCAGGCCATCCTTCCCTGGGGTACCCATGGGTCCCATAGTCCCTGGAGATCCGGGGGCCCCTGGGTTGCCACCGGGCCCCTGAGGCCCGGGTAGACTACACACCAGCTGGGAGGAATGGATGGTGAAGTTGTGGCCCTTCTTGTACAAGGGGTGTGTAGTCTGGAACTGGGACTGGGAGGTAGTGATGGATAGTAAACACACCATCAGAGACAGCTGGAGCATGGTGGTAGCTGAAAAGATAAGGAAGGCATTTAGGAATCATCAGTTGGAAAGTTGTGGTTGTAGAGATCATCAGAACCGATGCATTACACAGCTGGCTTATAGCCCAAACACACTGCTGTCATCAGCCAGAGGTTCGCTGACCCAAACAGCACCGATGCATTACACAGCTGGCTTATAGCCCAAACACACTGCTGTCATCAGCCAGAGGTTCGCTGACCCAAACAGCACCGATGCATTACACAGCTGGCTTATAGCCCAAACACACTGCTGTCATCAGCCAGAGGTTCGCTGACCCAAACAGCACCGATGCATTACACAGCTGGCTTATGGCCCAAACACACTGCTGTCATCAGCCAGAGGTTCGCTGAACCAAACAGCACCGATGCATTACACAGCTGGCTTATAGCCCAAACACACTGCTGTCATCAGCCAGAGGTTCGCTGACCCAAACAGCACCGATGCATTACACAGCTGGCTTATAGCCCAAACACACTGCTGTCATCAGCCAGAGGTTCGCTGACCCAAACAGCACCGATGCATTACACAGCTGGCTTATAGCCCAAACACACTGCTGTCATCAGCCAGAGGTTCGCTGACCCAAACAGCACCGATGCATTACACAGCTGGCTTATAGCCCAAACACACTGCTGTCATCAGCAAAACTGAGATTTCATAAACCTTTATGAGGCAGTGTGCCGATAAGGCTATGTTAATTGACGTGCATTCAAATGCCGTCTACAAATCAAAACACAGAGTAAACATTGCTGAAAAATACAGTTAAACAACAAAGTATGTTAGCTGTGTCTTCATCAAATTTGCATATCATTGCCGTTCAACTATAAAACAAAGTGTTGTGCGTAATGGAGAGTTGCTCTCGATCTCTCACACATTAAGCCATCGTTAGGGAACATCTCTCACACATTAAGTCATCGTTAGGGAACATGCTGAAATAATAGAGAAAACATGTATGCTACTCACCAACTGAAGAGATACACTTGATAAATAGCAGCATTTTTATGCGTTGCCCAACCCTTTCAGTTCCACAGAACGGAAGCACAACCTTACCGCCTGCATAATACTCCAATGTCAGGTCGAAATACCATCTTTGACGTACAGTATTGTAAAGAAATCCTGTGCGTATTTGAACCCCAAACGCAAAACATGAACATCCACCCTGTTGCAGCAATAGCTCTCTCTCTCTGCCAACAAATACTTTCACCATGAGGTAATTCATTTCAACCAACTCAACAACCGTACCCTCTGACAACCCCAGTAATGTAAATAAATAACGTAAGCGAGGTCTAAGATGAAAGCTGAATGTATTGGTTTTGCTTCTTTTCCCCCACCACCAGTTATTATGTGACATTTCAACAGACAGTTGTGCCAAGGGGCCAAATTGCATTAGGGGATGTTTTGATAGGCGGTATACCGTCAATTTCACAGGTTATCCCCATAAACGGAGAAATCGGAAAACAAACTTCATACAAGGCAGCCCCATGCAAAAAGTGAGTTGAATTAAGTAGAAGTGCACTATTTAGGTTTACCAGATGTGTCCAGACACCGTGGCAAGAACCGGAGAAAACTCATCAAGATCTCACAGCTGGAAGAAAAGGGTGGAAGCACTGTGTGCAATGCTTCACAGAATAAATGCATGACAAACTAAAACACATGCTAAAGTTGTGATTGAGCCCTCACAATAATGGGCATGCAAAGAACCAGTTAATGTGGAACTCTTCTAGAGAGATGCGGACCGTTTACATTTATTGTGGTTTGTGAATCAGATGATTATGCATGTAGAGGAGCCCCCCCTCCTGTTTTAAGTTTCACCGATGAGACAAGCACAACCCTGTGTTCTTAACTGATTTGCCTAGTTAAATAAAAGGTTAAATTAAAACATTCAACTTTTTTTATTTAAATACCAGACGGGTATTTTAGGGCGGTGCACAATTGGCCCAGCGTTGTCCGGGTTTGGGAGGGGTAGGCCATCATTGTAAATAACAATTGACTTGCCTTGTTAAATAAATAAATGGGTCAAGCTAAATATTTTATCAGCAACCATTTTTCTACAGTGCTTGGTACTTCTTAGGTACCAAAAGTGTTAGCCAACTTATTTTCTTTATGCAGCTCCTACATCACCCATACTTTCAGTGATATGATGAGAAAATAATTCACAAACCAAATGGGAATACAATTTGGTTTTCTATAAAATGTCTTTACTCCACCAAATGTCTGAGATAACCAAGAGAAGTCAGGCTATTTATTGAATATACGCTCCTTTGAAAGTTCATTCTATATTTACAAATATGAAAGAAAACAACATTACTACCACATTAATAGACTTAATAATATAAACTGACTACAATGATCTGAGGAAAAGTAGACTTGAGGGGTAAACATGAAATGAAGAGAGATGGTTGGCTCCAAGTTGAGTTGAGAGGAGGGTGAGAGGAGACAATAGGGGTACAGGGCTGGGAGGAGAGGGTAGAGGGTACAGGGCTGGGAGGAGAGGGTAGAGGGTACAGGGTTGGGAGCAGAGGGTAGGGGGTACAGGGCTAGGAGGAGAGGGTAGAGGGTAGGGTAGAGGAGGAGACGGTAGGGGGTATAGGGCTGGGAGGAGAGGGTAGAGGGTACAGGGTTGGGAGCAGAGGGTAGGGGGTACAGGGCTAGGAGGAGAGGGTAGAGGGTAGGGTAGAGGAGGAGACGGTAGGGGGTACAGGGCTGGGAGGAGAGGGTAGAGGGTACAGGGTTGGGAGCAGAGGGTAGGGGGTGCAGGGCTGGGAGGAGAGGGTAGAGGGTAGGGTAGAGGAGGAGACGGTAGGGGGTACAGGGCTGGGAGGAGAGGGTAGGGGGTACAGGGCTGGGAGGAGAGGGTAGAGGGTACAGGGCTGGGAGGAGAGGGTAGGGGGTACAGGGCTGGGAGGAGAGGGTAGGGGGTAGGGGGTACAGGGCTGGGAGGAGAGGGTAGGGGGTACAGGGCTGGGAGGAGAGGGTAGAGGGTACAGGGCTGGGAGGAGAGGGTAGGGGGTACAGGGCTGGGAGGAGAGGGTAGGGGGTAGGGGGTACAGGGCTGGGAGGAGAGGGTAGGGGGTACAGGGCTGGGAGGAGAGGGTAGAGGGTACAGGGCTGAGAGGAGAGGGTACAGGGCTGGGAGGAGAGGGTAGGGGGTACAGGGCTGGGAGGAGAGGGTAGGGGGTACAGGGCTGGGAGGAGAGGGTAGAGGGTACAGGGCTGGGAGCAGAGGGTAGGGGTACATGGCTGGGAGGAGAGGGTAGAGGGTACAGGGCTGGGAGGAGAGGGTAGAGGGTACAGGGCTGGGAGCAGAGGGTAGGGGGTACAGGGCTGAGAGGAGAGGGTAGGGGGTACAGGGCTGAGAGGAGAGGGTAGGGGGTACAGGGCTGGGAGGAGAGGGTAGGGGGTACAGGGCTGGGAGGAGAGGGTAGGGGGTACAGGGCTGGGAGGAGAGGGTAGGGGGTACAGGGCTGGGAGGAGAGGGTAGGGGGTACAGGGCTGGGAGGAGAGGGTAGGGGGTACAGGGCTGGGAGGAGAGGGTAGGGGGTACAGGGCTGGGAGGAGAGGGTAGGGGGTACAGGGCTGGGAGGAGAGGGTAGAGGGTACAGGGCTGGGAGGAGAGGGTAGGGGGTGCAGGGCTGGGAGGAGAGGGTAGGGGGTACAGGGCTGGGAGCAGAGGGTAGAGGGTACAGGGCTGGGAGGAGAGGGTAGAGGGTACAGGGCTGGGAGGAGAGGGTAGGGGGTACAGGGCTGGGAGGAGAGGGTAGAGGGTACAGGGCTGAGAGGAGAGGGTAGGGGGTACAGGGCTGAGAGGAGAGGGTAGGGGGTACAGGGCTGGGAGGAGAGGGTAGAGGGTACAGGGCTGAGAGGAGAGGGTAGAGGGTACAGGGCTGAGAGGAGAGGGTAGAGGGTACAGGGCTGGGAGGAGAGGGTAGAGGGTACAGGGCTGGGAGGAGAGGGTAAAGGGTACAGGGCTGGGAGGAGAGGGTAGGGGGTACAGGGCTGGGAGGAGAGGGTAGGGGGTACAGGGCTGGGAGGAGAGGGTAGGGGGTACAGGGCTGGGAGGAGAGGGTAGGGGGTACAGGGCTGGGAGGAGAGGGTAGGGGGTACAGGGCTGGGAGGAGAGGGTAGGGGGTACAGGGCTGGGAGGAGAGGGTAGAGGGTAGGGTAGAGGAGGAGACGGTAGAGGGTACAGGGCTGGGAGGAGAGGGTAGAGGAGGAAACGGTAGAGGGTACAGGGCTGGGAGGAGAGGGTAGAGGGTACAGGGCTGGGAGCAGAGGGTAGAGGGTACAGGGCTGGGAGGAGAGGGTAGGGGGTACAGGGCTGGGAGGAGAGGGTAGAGGGTACAGGGCTGAGAGGAGAGGGTAGGGGGTACAGGGCTGGGAGGAGAGGGTAGGGGGTACAGGGCTGGGAGGAGAGGGTAGGGGGTACAGGGCTGGGAGGAGAGGGTAGGGGGTGCAGGGCTGGGAGGAGAGGGTAGGGGGTACAGGGCTGGGAGGAGAGGGTAGAGGGTACAGGGCTGGGAGGAGAGGGTAGAGGGTACAGGGCTGGGAGGAGAGGGTAGAGGGTACAGGGCTGGGAGGAGAGGGTAGAGGGTACAGGGCTAGGAGCAGAGGGTAGAGGGTACGGGGCTGGGAGGAGACGGTAGAGGGTCTCCAACCCCCCTTGGGTTGTGCCGTGGCGGAGATCTTTGTGGGCTATACTCGGCCTTGTCTTCGGACGGTAAGTTGGTGGTTGTAGATATCCCTCTAGTGGTGTGGGGGCTGTGCTTTGGCAAAGTGGGTGGGGTTATATCCTGCCTGTTTGGCCCTGTCCGGGGGTATCATCGGATGGGGCCACAGTGTCTTCTGATCCCTCCTGTCTCAGCCTCCAGTATTTATGCTGCAGTAGTTTATGTGTCGAGGGGCTAGGGTCAGTCTGTTACATCTTGAGTATTTCTCTTGTCTTATCCGGTGTCCTGTGTGAATTTAAATATGCTCTCTCTAATTCTCTCTTTCTTTCTTTCTCTCGGAGGACCTGAGCCCTAGGACCATGCCTCAGGACTACCTGGCATGATGACTCCTTGCTGTCCCCAGTCCACCTGGCTGTGCTGCTGCTCCAGTTTCAACTGTTCTGCCTGCGGCTATGGAACCCTGACCTGTTCACCGGACGTGCTTGTTGCACCCTCGACAACTACTATGATTATTATTATTTGACCATGCTGGTCATTTATGAACATTTTAACATCTTGACCATGTTCTGTTATAATATCCACCCGGCACAGCCAGAAGAGGACTGGCCACCCCTCATAGCCTGGTTCCTCTCTAGGTTTCTTCCTAGGTTTTTGGCCTTTCTAGGGAGTTTTTCCTAGGGAGTTTTTCCTAGCCACCGTGCTTCTTTCACATGCATCGCTTGCTGTTTGGGGTTTTAGGCTGGGTTTCTGTACAGCACTTTGAGATATCAGCTGATGTACGAAGGGCTATATAAATACATTTGATTTGATTTACAGGGCTGGGAGGAGAGGGTAGAGGGTACAGGGCTGGGAGGAGAGGGTAGGGGGGTACAGGGCTGGGAAGAGAGGGTAGGGTAGAGGAGGAGACGGTAGAGGGTACAGGGCTGGGAGGGTAGGGTAGAGGAGGAGAGGGTAGGGGGTACAGGGCTGGGAGGAGAGGGTAGGGTAGAGGATGAGAGGAGAGGGTATAGGGGTGGGATGAGAGAGTGGAGGGTATACTGTAGGTAGGGGCGAGCATAGAGTATGGGGTTGTCCCTATCACTGTCCCAGCTCCAGGAAGTTGGCCATGGGGTCGTCTTCCCTGGAGCGTTTCATCCTGAAGGCCTCCATCTCCTCCTCCGTGGGCTCCTTGATCTCCTGCAGGCTGTTGTTCTTCCACTTCCCTTCATCCACCTTCATCATCTCCTCTACCTGCTTCAGACGCACGTCCTCTGCAGCCAGAGCCTGCGGAGAGAGAGAGAGAGAGAGAGAGGGGAGCGAGCGAGGGGGGAGCGAGCGAGTGAGAGAGGGGAGCGAGCGAGGGGGGAGCAAGAGCAGGAGAGAAAGCCAGGGAGAGAGAGAGAGGGTGAGCGAGAGAGAGAGGGAGGGAGAGCGAGAGACAGGGAGGGAGGGAAGGAGGGCGAGCGAGAGAGAGGGTGGGTGAGCGAGAGAGGGAGGGTGAGTGAGAGAGAGGGAGAGAGGGCGAGCAAGAGAAAGGGAGGGAGGGCGAGTGAGAGGGTGAGCGAGAGAGAGAAAGAGAGAGGTTGAGCGAGAGAGAGAAAGAGAGAGAGGTTGAGCAAGAGAGAGGTTGAGCGAGAGAGAGAGAGAGAGGTTGAGCGAGAGAGAGAGAGGTTGAGCGAGAGAGAGAGAGAGAGAGAGAGAGAGAGAGGGTGAGCAAGAGAGAGAGAGTGAGAGAGAGAGAGAGAGGGTGAGTGAGAGGAGAGAGAGGGAGGGTGAGTGAGAGGAGAGAGAGAGAGCGTGAGTGAGAGGAGAGAGAGGGAGGGTGAGTGAGAGGAGAGAGAGAGAGAGAGAGAGCGAGCGAGCGAGCCGGGGAGAGAGAGCGAGAGAGAGAGAGCCGGCGAGAGCGAGAGAAAGCGAGAGAGCGAAAGAGAGAGGGGGGAGGTTTTGGGGTGAGATATAGTCAGGAATACACGCAGGCCAAGGGGTCTGACTACCTACTATCATGTACATAAACACATGGGCATGCACGCAAGTCAAAGTTCACCTGGTTCAGTTTCAGTTTCTTCTTCTCCTCATCCGAGCCGCTGCTGTCTGAGCCGTGCTTCTTCTTCTTCTTCTCTTTTAGCATCTCCCTGTGAATCTCCAGTAGAGTCTTCAGCTCCTCCTCCTCCAGTCCCTCCTCAAACGGAACACAGGCAGAGGAGCTCTATAGGGGTAGACACCTGTCAATCATCCCCCACAAAAAACAGTGTTTATAATCGACTATGGAAATCACATTACCCAAAGGCTCAAACATGACTGATGAATAGTAGAATACGGACCGTAGTTTTGATGCCAGCCTCTACGGTGCAGTAGCTCTGTTTGACCATGGAGTGGCAGCACTTGAAGCCCCAGCAGCTTTCTCTCCAGTATGACCCTCAGATACACTGCAAGGCAAACAAAAAACACAGAAACCACTAAGTATGCTTATCTGAATAGATGCCACTGTACAGTATTAATACTGTCTTTTACTATTTATTTTTTTAGACTTGGAAAAGTTCTTGCAGACTCAAATTGTTATTGTAAAATACTAGCACTGTGCTCCTCCACGAGGGGGCTGTTCAAGAACACTCCAAAAGGTTCCTGTCTAACCAGAGAACGTTCTGGCTGTGCTCCTCTCTACGGGGTTAGTGGGTTCTAGACGCCTCACCGCGTGGTTCTGAAGGAGTACGTCCTCTTCGTATTTGGAGCGTGCCACAGCCTTCTCCGGCCCCTTCAGCACGGCACCATGACGACTGTATTCCACATAGTCCTCAGTCTGGGCCAGCAGCAGCAGCTCTCTGGGGTGGGGGTGTCCAGGTGCTCCTCACCCCCGTACTGAGACACAGAACATAACACACAGGAATAACAGTTATCCATGGCCCGGAACCTGAGGAAAGAATCCTTGGCAAGAAGCCTGGAGGGATTCTAAATGGTCCGGAGCTTGTAAGGATAAACCATGGCACGATGCCTGTCGGAATAATCCATGGCCCGGCACCTGTAGTGAGAATCTAAGGTAAGAAGCCTCCAGTGATGATCCTTGGCGCGGAACCTATAGAAATGATCCATGGCATGGAGTCAGCAGCAACGGTCATTAGTCCTGAACCGATTATGACGCCTCCTAGTCCGGAGCCTCCAGCGACGCTCCTCAGCCCGGGGCCTCCAGCGACGCCTCCCAGTCCGGGGCATCCAGCGACACTCCTCAGCCCGGGGCCTCCAGCGACGCCTCCCAGTCCGGGGCCTCCAGCGACGCCTCCCAGTCCGGGGCCTCCAGCGACGGTCTGCAGCCCAGAGCCTTTAGCGGCGGTCTGCAGCCCAGAACCTCCAGCGGCGGCTTGGAGGTCGGAACCTTCAGTGGTGGTCTACAGCACAGTGATTCCGGTAAGGATCTACAGTCCGATTCCTCCAATAATGATCCACAGGCCTATGTTACAGAAGCAGAGGGATCTGCGGGCGGAATGGAGGTTACGCCCTGAGCCAGAGCCATCTCCGTTGCTGGAGTATCGGGAGAAGAGGAAGGTTCTGGGTGGAGCACATGAGCCGCCATAGACTGTTGTCACCCTCCCTGCCCTCCCTTTGTGTTTGGGGTTGTTGTTGTTGGGTTTTTTGGTTTGGGTGCAGTCGGAGTCTGCACCTTTGGGGGGGGTACTGTCACGGTGTTTTGTCTATGTGTTTTGGGTTTACTATGTTGTCATTTTTTATGTTGTGGCCAGGTATGGTTTCCAATCAGAGGTAGCTGTCTATCGTTGTCTCTGATTGGAAGCCATACTTAGGCAGCCTGTTTTTCATGGGGTTTTGTGGGTGGTTGTTTCCGTTTAGTCTAGTGTACCTGACGGGACTGTTGTTGGTCGTTTGTTGTTTAAGTGTATTCATTAAAGACACAGAATGAGCACTATACACGCTGCACCTTGGTCTCCATTCAACGACCCCTATGACAGCCAGCTCTATGGATACCATTTTATGAGCCTTAAACATGGGGAGAAGTTGGGATATACCACTAATTCTCCTGCGAGATATTGAGAATTTTCTTTAACAAAGATGGTTTAGTATGAAGATATGTAGAAACTGGTTCTCCAATAGAATTCCCAGATCACACTTGTAGGCGATGTCATGGCAACGTTAGCTAGCTAAGGTCATGTGCAGAAACACATAAAATCGAGGTCTAAACGGTCGTGTCGCACTGAACTGCGTCGTCAAAACAAAGCACTACTTCGATATAAAAAGTGTTGTTGACGAAAATGAAAACGTGTCCGTTTGTCACTTTCACGAGGTTAGAGTAAAAACATGTTCAGCTACTTAAAGGGATACTTCTGGATTTTGGCAATGAAGCCCTTTATCAGATGAACTTGTGGATACCATTTGTCTCTGCGTGCAGTTTGAAGGAAGTTGCAATTGCTAACTAGTATTGGCTGGAAATCTATGAGAACAGCTAGCATGACGCTAGTTAGCATTGGCTCTTAAAACTAACTCTAGACTTCCTTCATTGTGGACACAGAGACATAAAAATGGTATCCACGTGTTCATCTGACTCTTGGGAAGGCTTCATTGCCAAAATCCTGAAGTATCACTTTAAGACATTGTCTCAAATCAAGGTTGTGCCTTTAAAAATCGAGAAAATGAACAATTAAGGAAGAATCTTACACTTCTCAAACCCTGGTCTGGTCTGCCGAGTACGCTTCCAAAGCATTCCCGGAAGTCTTGCGATGTTGAGTCTGTGTTTAGAAAGTCTGTGATATGAATCAGAAAGAAAACCCAGCTGGGTTGTGGGCAGGAAAGAGAAACTGACTCACGCTTTGTCTGGGCCATGGTCACGGTGTCCCCAGTGCAACGTGCAAAGTTGGCTCCTGCGAACCCCTCACTGCCAAATAAACACGATGGAGAAGGACACACATTTAGGAACACAGGCGATCTCAGTGACGGCAAAACATTCTCTCTCACACACACACACACACACGTCACAAAGACACAGTGAAAGAAAAGATAAGCACTGTCACGTCAGCATTCATGTATTTAGTAATTTGGAACATGTAAATTACAAAATCATAACGTGGTTTAAGACTCATGATATTGTTAGGGTTTAACCAACTATTTGTTTGCATAACCAATATAATACAACTATTTAAACCTATATAATAAAATT
Organism: Salmo trutta; assembly: GCF_901001165.1. NCBI lineage: Eukaryota > Metazoa > Chordata > Actinopteri > Salmoniformes > Salmonidae > Salmo > Salmo trutta. The sequence goes on along the minus strand of NC_042969.1, from coordinate 34,932,601 downwards.
AGTTGTGGTGCATAACTTATGAATACTAATGCTAAACATAAGAGGTTTATATTGTATTAACATAGATTGAGCGACATATAATAGACATGACTAACTGGAGGGCTGCTGGCAAGTAGTGTAGGCTGAGTAGACTCGTGACACACACACACACAATGCCTGGTTGTGGGGCCGCTCATGGACAGGTGTATGTGAGGAACTGATAGAGGGGAGAATGGCTGTGGCACAAGAACAGGCACTGTCCTTGGGTGTCTGACTCTCGGTTACACACACAAAGATAAGCTAGAAGACAACTATGCCTGGCAACAAAGATGCGTCTAGAGGCTGGGACCAGCCTGCACGCCAACGATAGGCTGGAGTAAGTCTAAACCACACCCAAGCCTCTACTATGACAGACCCTCAGGGAGAGGGAACTACGTCTGTCAAGAAGTATTTAAGGAAGAACTTATGTCATTTCAGTTCTCTGTTTGCCCTGCGAGGTGTTACAGTGAACCCGTATATACGAAGATTGCATTTACCATTTATTCTGCTTGACTAATTCTATTAATAAACAGCTCAAAATATATTCAGTAGCCTAGTGTTAAATTTTGTTCTGATACCAGAATTGAATTGACGCAGCCCTTACAATATGTAATTAGAGATTCATGACATGAAGTTACAGACTGTTAAGGAACAGTAACCTGCTCTTCAAACACCATGTCAGTGTTCTGATAGGGGTTTACTAATGTAGTTTACAGACCATTAGTTAAATAGTGCTGAGCGATTAGTACTTGTTGAGGTCGGTTTTAATAATCACGTTTTTTTTCTTCGATTTCTCACATTAAATACAGCATTTCAACCCACAATGCATAGTGTAACAACACAGAATAAAACTATTAATACAAGTCCCATGATGGTAGTGTCTGCCCATTACTACTCATCACTTATTAACCATCATTTATTTACATGAATAAAATATTTCAGTTGTGTATATCACATTGTTTTTTTTGATAACTTTATTATTTCATTCCAAGTCCTCGTAGCATTGAGATCACAAAAAAAAACGAAATGGAATTCAAATAGCTAAACAAATTTCAGTTAAATCCTTAAAAAAAAAAGTTTAACGAAAAATAACCTGTGTTGGTTAGTCGCTCAGAACTACAGTTAAAAGGAACTGTAACCTACTCTTCAGTGTTCTGGTAGGGGTTCCCTCTCATGGCTCGTGTCTTGGGGGTCGTAGTAGGCCGAGTCTGGATATAGATTTCTCAAGTACTACGGGTCACAATAATACTTCATCAAAACTTGTCATCATCAAAACTTGTCATAATTACAAATGTGTAACTTCTATGGGTTATGAGGGGGAGAGCAGATTGAGATGCCTAATGTAGCACGGCTCACAAAACACCTTCAATGTGTATGACTGGACTCACTATAGCGATGTCTTCTCTGATAAGCAGGTAACATGTATTACTGGACTCACCTTAGCGATGTCTTCTCTGATAAGCAGGTAACATGTATGACTGGACTCACCTTAGCGATGTCTTCTCTGATAAGCAGGTAACATGTATGACTGGACTCACCTTAGCGATGTCTTCTCTGATAAGCAGGTAACATGTATGACTGGACTCACCTTAGCGATGTCTTCTCTGATACACAGGTACAGTTGAAGTCGGAAGTTTACATAAACGAGTTTTAATGACTCCAACCTAAGTGTATCAACCAATCCATAAATGTCTTGTTAACAAACTATAGTTTTGGCAAGTCGGTTAGGACATCTACTTTGTGCATGACACAAGTAATTTTTCCAACAATTGTTTACAGACAGATTATTTCACTTATAAATCACTGTATCACAATTCCAGTGGGTCAGAAGTTTACATACACCAAGTTTACTGTGCCTTTAAACAGCTTGGAAAATTCCAGAAAATGATGTCATGGCTTTAGAAGCTTCCGATAGGCTAATTGACATGATTTGTCATGTCCTGACCATAGTGAGTGGTTATTTTCTATGGTAGAGTGGTCAGGACGTGACTCCAATTAGAGACAACCTGCTGCCTCTAATTGGATGTCATGCCAAACAACATCAACATAGAAATGCAAGACTAGAAACTGAACATAGACATACAAAAACAGACAAACACCCCCTGTCACGTCCTGACCATAGTGAGTGGTTATTTTCTATGGTAAAGTGGTCAGGACGTGACAGGGGGTGTTTGTCTGTTTTTGTATGTCTATGTTCAGTTTCTAGTTTTGCATTTCTATGTTGGTGTTGTTTGGCATGACCTCCAATTAGAGGCAGCAGGTTGTCTCTAATTGGAGGTCCTATTTAAGTTAATGTTTGTCCCACATATGTTTGTGGGTGATTATTCGTTGTGAGTGTATTTGATCCTCCTGCATCATGGTTTGTTGTTTTGTGTATATTTTGAAGTGTTTAATTGTTGCATTCGGTTTCACTGGTTAAATAAATATGTGGAACTACGAAAACGCTGCATCTTGGTCCGCTCCTTCTAACAGCTGTGACATCATTTCAGTCAATTGGAGGTGTACCTGAAGATGTATTTCAAGGCCTACCTTCAAACTCAGTGCCTCTTTGCCTGACATCATGGGAAAATCAAAAGAAATCAGTCAAGACCTCAGAAAATAAATTGTAGAACTCCACAAGTCTGGTTCATCCTTGGGAGCAATTTCCAAACGCCTGAAGGTACCACGTTCATCTGTACAAACAATAGTACGCAAGTATAAACACCATGGGACCACGCAGCCGTCATACCACTCAGGAAGGAGACGCGTTCTGTCTCCTAGAGATGAACATACTTTGCTGCGAAATGTGCGAATCAATCCAAGAACAGCAAAGGACCTTGTATAGATGCTGGAGGAAACAGGTACAAAAGTATCTATATCCACAGTAAAACGAGTCCTATATCGACATAACCTGAAAGGCCGCTCAGCCAGGAAGCAGCCACTGCTCCAAAACCGCCATAAAAAAGCCAGACTACGGTTTGCAACTGATCCTAACTGACCTAACACAGGGAATTTTTACTAGGATTAAATGTCAGGAATTGTGAAAAACTGAGTTCAAATGTATTTGGCTAAGGTGTATATAAACTTCCAACTTCAACTGTAACACGTATGACTGGACTCAGCTTAGCGATGTCTTCTCTGATACGCAGGTAACATGTATGACTGGATGACTAGCCGCTCGAGAGCAACCTTACCTGCCGATCTATAAATGACATCTCTGTAATCTAACATGGGTAGGATGCTCATCTGAATCAGGGTTAGTTGGCAGCTGATGTGAAAGAGGAGCGATTACAATAGAGGAAACCAAGTCTAGATTTTACTTGAGCCTGCAGCTTTGCTATGTGCTGAGAGAAGGACAGTGTACCGTCTAGCCATAATCCCAAGTATTTGTATGAGGTGATTACCTCAAGCTCTGAACCCTCAGAGGTAGTAATCACACATGTGGGGAGAGGGGCATTCTTCTAACCAAAGCACATGACCTTTGTTTTGGAGGTGTACAGAACAAGGTTAAGGGTAGAGAAAGCTTGTTGGACACTAAGAAAGATTTGTTGTAGAGCATTTAACACAAAATTAGCAGAGGGGCCAGCTGAGTATACGACTGTATCATCTGCATATGAATGGATGAGAGAGCTTCCTACTGCCTGAGCTATATTGTTGATGTAAATTGAGAAGAGCGTGGGGCCTAGGATTGAGCCTTGGGGTACTCCCTTGGTGACAGGCAGTGACTGAGACAGCAGATTTTCTGACTTTATACACTGCACTGTTTGGGAGAGGTAGTTAGCAAACCAGGCCAAAGACCCCTCAGAGACACCAATACTCCTTAGCCGGCCCACAAGAATGGAATGGTCTACCGTATCAAAAGCTTTGGCCAAGTCAATAGAAATCGAGAAAACCAAGTCTAGATTTAACTTCAGCCTGCAGCTTTGATATGTGCTGAGATAAGGACAGTGCACCGTCTTGCCATACTCCCAAGTACGTGTATGAGGTGACTACCTCAAGCTCTAAACCCACATAGCTGGATGAGTCACCTAGCTACCATTAAAGGAATACGTGGATTTCATAAAGTGCTACATATCCTTGTAGGGATATGTGGTTGATGGTGGAGCTAGCTGGCTTGAAGTTATTGACAAAAACAAAGGTTGGCTGGTTAGCTAACTTTGGCGACGAAGGTATGACAACAAAACTAGACCGTACAACTCACTCTAGATAAAATGCATGTTTTGCTTACCTTGACAGGATCACCAAAATTAGAGACATAGATAAGATTCCTGGCTATCGACTTGTGTTTCCAACATGAACGTTCCTATTTCACAAACCAGGAAGTGACGTCATATCAAAACAAGACAGGAAGAGAGAGTCCCAAATCAAGTCTCCCTCCATCAGGTGGCGTTTTTTCGTTGCTTCGCCCACCATGCAAGGGTTTTTTGTACGGAGGTAGAATTTGGTCAACAACAAAAAAATATGGATTATTTGCTTCGTGAGGTTTATTTGATCGAATAGAAGTTTCGTAACGCTTAAGTTCTTACGAGTGTATTGATATAAGTAGGACACGTGACATCCCGTCAACTTTGAGAAAAAAACACTTTATATCGGCGTTGTCTAGATGGCTATGCATATTCAGGTCATGAGGCTCGTAGGATAGCGTCTGTCGCCATTGAATACAGGTGGTTGACGTCAACAACCCTCATCGAATATTCATTAAAAAAAGGAGACAGCACTTCGTGTCGCTTTGTGGACAACGACTCCAATTGTTAGGGCGGAGAGACATGTGTCACAAACGTCGTTGTATGTAGACCAAAACGCAGCGGGTATGTGAATGCTCATCTTCCTTTTATTGAAGAAAAAAACCAAAACAAAACACTTACACAAAACAAACGACGAAACAGTCCTGTATAAGGTGCTCAGACTATACACGGAAACAACCACCCACAAACACAAGAGAAAATTAACCCACTTAAATATGGCCTCCAATTAGAAGCAACAACAACTAGCTGCCTCTAATTGGAGGTCGTTCTCAAAACTAACATAGATATAGAAAAACTAGAAAACCCACATGAAATAGAGAACATAGAACATAAACCAAAAACCCGAAACACACTAAACAAACACCCCCTGCCACGCCCTGACCACACTACAATAACAAACAACCCCTTTTACTGGTCAGGACGTGACAATGTGTCTTGTCAGTATATCCATACTATTTGCATATGACTTCTCCAAACCGTTGCGGTTGCGCTGAGCCAGATAGTTGTATGAAGTGTTCGCCGCTGAGTGGAAAGTTTATAATGACACATTTGTCCTTTTAATAATGATTAATTTAATCATTTTAAAATATGCAAATCAGCAAATATTTTTAGCTTACCTGCTTTTCTTTTTTCAAAAGGGAAGGAAAAGTGAGTCATTGAAAAAAATGACAAAAACTAAATGTTCTATTGTGAAACTTTACTTATAATATTTATTATACACAAGGGAGTACAGTTCAGTTCATAAGTCTTCTCAACATGGCAGCAATAAACATATCCCCTGTTTCTTCAGATAATCTATTTCTGTTTCATCCCTCTCTCTCTAAAAAAAAAACAGGAGGGGCCAGAGAACTCTTCGAAGTAGACCTGTTGGCAATCATCATCATCACAAAACACAAAACGTAAAGAAAAAAACAAAATAAGAAAAATATAATATAGGTTTGATACATACAAAACTAGCCAACCAAAACATACATATATTTCACTGCCTGGATGTCAAGTCAAGAGTGAGGCAGAAATATTTGTTGACACATTATTAGGCATGCCATCTAAACATGGTAGTGCTTCTGTTTGGGAATTCAGTACATCATTTTCTCATTTAGTTGATATGTGTTGGACCCAATTGATTGTTTTAAAAGGCTGAATATTCAGGATTGTAAGGCCAATTGTCCAGTGATTCACATGTTGACATTCTAATTCTAAACATCAATTTAACCAATTGTAAAATTCATGAAAATGTTCTAATTTCATTTAAAAAGCATTAGATGAGACTCATGGGAAGGATTGTTATTTCATGGAATTTAACCATAACCAGCAACCAAACCAACTGGACCCGTGTGTTTTGTGCGTTGGAAGTGTGCTGCTACATGTTCAAATGCCGAACATATACAGCAGAACATTACACAAAATGTATTATCTGAAGGTCTGGGAACAAACTTTCTAGAATGTAGAGATGTTTCAGAATGCTTCACAGCTTCATTGTGATGATAAACCATCCTGTTGGAAAAGCTGCCCGATGAATCAACATTAAGTTATGACAGAAAACATGAGACATTCTGCTTGGCTCTTCAGTTAACCAACAGAGATGATAAACCATGTATTTTAGTGATGCAAGCAACCAGCCTTCCAGCGAGACGATGCAGAGTCTATACTAAGGGGTTTGTGTTAAAATGTTTACAGCACCACAACAGTCAATTCAGAGGTATAAAAACTCTACTTTATAAAACTCTAAAACACTGTTCTTTAGGCCATGAGACAATACATGACAAGTATCGCTTGATTCTATAACAGCAGACAGGTGCGTGCACTCAAACATACACCACGTTCACTCACAATATAAACTTTCGCATCATCTCCCAAACAGACAACACATTTTCCTGCCAGATGTGATCATTGAATGACCTATGATGATGGAGCATGGTGATGGAATCATAGAACTAGAATTTGTTCCAATTCTGTGGATGGAACGGTAACGTAAGCCATAAAGTGAGGTCAAAACATTGATGTGCGCACAACTAACAGGAGTGATGTTCTGAATTCTTGGAATGTTTCTGTTTGTCCAGCCATAACCATCTTAACATAATGAACAATCTGGGATCTTAAGTATGGATTGAGAGTCTTATCATCATAATCTTTCGCTGTAGACAAAAGGTGTTTTCTTTACTGTTTACAAGAGATGCACTTTAGATTTCAAGATTGTGTTGATTTGTAACAATGTTATATATCCAAACCAGAAGTTGGTTATGCCGTTTTATAATCAGTGATCATTGAGAGCATATCGTTCATTATTCTTGATAACTGGTGTCAGGGAAATTGCAAGATTATGTTATAATGCTTGTATTGCATTATAATGGTTGTTTTATTCGACAGAATAGAGTATTCTGTTAACTATTGTGTGTGTGTTCTACTGAGGATGGGCCTCTATGAGATAGCACTGACAGAGGAGATTTACGATGTCTTTGGGTGATAAAACGTAAAGAGCATTCCAGAGAACATGAGGTAATGTTTCTGTTCTATACCGTACCAGGGAGGGACGATTCCAGTTTGGAGTAGGAGGACCAGACACTGGTCTATACAATGAAAACTGTTGACAAAGCAGATGCTGTCTGCTATGTATTATAGATATCTTTCATACATAGAACGGGTCACAAGGTTAAGATTTGTATCTGTTGTTCGTCATGTAGGTTGAAAGGGGTGGATCTTTGCTATAAAAGATCTCAGTAGCCATTGAGCTGTCACTCTCAACGGTTCATTAGAAATAGGGAATCGTTGAAAGTCAGTGCTATTGCAAAGCTCTTATTATTAAAGATGGAGTTTAAGTATAACTCTGACTGGTGTGATAAGTTTGTCTCTCCTCATTTGATAGTAAAGAAATAAACCACCAGACTGGTCGAGCTTCTAACTCAAACATCATGTCTACACCGGCCCCGCACGTGCGTGCGCCATCGTGGGCGTGTTGATTTTGTCTACTCGAACCAGACGAGTGACATGCAGGTTAAAATAACAAAACCAACTGTGATCCAACTATATTCATTTGGGGACAGGTCAAAATACACATGAAACATTCATGGACAATAAGTTGGATAGCTGTTGTTAGCTAGTTTGTCCTGGGAGATGAACAGTGGGTTGTTATTTTACCTTCTCATGTATATGTGTTCCCATTCTTAGGTGGTCCTTGGGAGAACTTTGACCCAGGTCATACAACAATTGTGTGCATCTCCATTCCGGCGTATAATCCACAAATAAAAAGGGAAACCTAGTAAGTTATCTTTAATTAATATCTCCAGGTTTCTCCTTTCAAGCAAACATGTGGGGTTGTATCTTCATGTAAACCAATAAGGAGACGGGAGATTTACAGCGTGTCTCAAATAGAACCAAGTTCTATTTCAGCGGATGGCATCGAAGACGTTAGTTGGCGCGTGCGAGCAGTGTGGATGAAATTATTGAATTTGTACATTTATTTTGCAATGGTCACACATGCAACATGTCCAGTATAGTCAGGGTGTGGCTGAGTGAGGCTGCCCATCCTTTTCTGTTTTCCAATTGTAAAAAAACTAAAATGTTAACTTTTGAGAGAAGAAAAACAGCACCAGTCACTAATAACATACAACAGATGGACCAGAGGCTGACCAGAGCAGATACTAATAACATATCAACAGATGGACCAGAGGCTGACCAGAGCAGATACTAATAACATATCAACAGATGGACCAGAGGCTGACCAGAGCAGATACTAATAACATATCAACAGATGGACCAGAGGCTGACCAGAGCAGATACTAATAACATATCAACAGATGGACCAGAGGCTGACCAGAGCAGATACTAATAACATATCAACAGATGGACCAGAGGCTGACCAGAGCAGATACTAATAACATATCAACAGATGGACCAGAGGCTGACCAGAGCAGTCCTCCCAGCCCCTTAGCACCAGTTTATATCCCACACTGTGCTATGCTATGCTATGCTGGGCATAGGAAGGCAATGCAGTGCGAACACAAAGGCAGATTCGTATTTCGCTTGGCACCACCAGGACAATCTCTTTCTCATTGTCAGTCCATCAGAATGTCACTAGAGAGATGAGAGCTAGAGAAAAAGTATTTTCGTAGAGATGGATAGATGGAAGACGGAATGGAAGACGGAATGGAAGATAAGGGGGAGGGATGTAAACAGAGTTCATTTCTCTTCATCCTCCACCCTCCCCCACTCCTCCTCCTCTACCTCCCCCTCATCGTCTGGCTCCTCCTCCATGTAGTCCCCCCAGGTGTCATACACATCTCCCCCTTCCTCCTCTCCTAGTCTGCCCTCATACTGCTCATCTTCCTCCTCAACTACCTCCATCGCCTCTCCTTCCTCCTCGTCCTCTCCTTCCTCCTCCTCTTCTTCATCCTCCTCTGCATCCTCTTCTAATCCACCCACCTGTCCGTCTTCCAGCTCTCCATCCTCCTCCTCCTCTTTCACATCCTTGTAGGAGGAGGGGGGAGAAGGAAGGGAGAAATGCAGTATTTGACTATCAGACATGTTGGGACTGCTAGGGGGTCCGTATGAGGAGGTATTAGAGTTCTGGGAGGTGTTGAGGAACAAGCTCCCTGTAGGGGGCAGTAGCGAGTCCTGGGTCAGGTCTGGGGCAACTGTGGAGGGGATAGAACCAGCAGTGGTGGAACCAGGCCTGGGTGGGACCAGACCCAGGGGGTGGGGGAGAGGCATGCCCCCAGGAGGTACATACTCCCTGATCTCCCCTGGTTCCAGGGGCTCGGGGCCACAGGGGTCGTGATCGTTGCAGGCGAGCCGCCCGTCTACCTTAGAGATGAAGAGCAAGCCCTCACGGTGCTGCGTGCAGAAGGAGCTTGGACACATCTCACAGAAGGAGGCCGCCTCATGACCGCAGACGTCACACTGGTGCCAGGGGCACTCCCAACGGCCTTAGAATAGACACAGAATCAGTGTTACAACAGAGATCATCAGACACATTCCTGTACCACAGATCCTTACAGTCCTTCAGGAAACTCCAGCTTTGAGGATTGAACAAAAAGCAAAAACTACTAATATGACTTCTTTCCTTCTCCGATGTACTAAATCAACTACAAATAGACAACACAATAGGTCTAGGGTTTCAAGCTCTGGTTGATTTCATATTTAATGATATTGAATTGTGTTTGGTTGTCAAAGCAACTAAATATGAACATTTAAAGGAGATGCATCTTCTGCTTGTATAATTCCATCTGTGTCACTGAGTCTGGCTTTAATTCCTGTTTGTCTACAAATTAACAATTGATATGTTAAATTCACATCTCCATCTCAACCAAAAATCAAAGTTGAAAGAATTAAAGGCCAGACTAAGTCAGTGGTACAGATGGAACTATCCAAGCAGAAGAGACATCTCCTTCAAAATTTGGATATTTGGTTGTGTTGACAACTCAACACATTTCAATATCACTTTTAAAATACAATAAATAGCCTATTAACTTCTCAACAAGTTAACAGACTATATGTTGGATTGAATTAGCCACGAAATCCCTAGTTTGAATGCGACTGTTTTCTGAAATTTCCCCTACATTTCCCCTCACGTGGACCAGCACCCTAGCAATTTCAGTTTCAGCCAATTAGCTCCAGCCCCTCACCATTTGAGTGACAGCTAGCAAGACGCACACACAGTAGAGCGAGAGAACAATGGCATGCTGCACTTCAGAACTACTGACTAAAAAGTATACAAAAGTACCAGAGAATATCTTTATGGCTATCTTACAAACTAATGTAAAAATTCTACCTTAAAATGAGTAAAACATTTATGGCCATGTTTTGAGAATAGTGTAACTACATATTTATTCTTATGTAATCATATAAAGCTGTTTGTGTGTTGAGATGGTTGAAAGCATAGTGATGAACACATTGGAAATTCAACTACATTTTGGCTGTATTTTTGAGTGGGTGAATATAGGTTTTAATCTCATTGATCTACGTCTCAACCAAATATTACGTAATTATCCACATTGAAATGATGTGGAGTGCCCAGTGGGAAGTTACACACACCCCCCATGTCCAAATCCCTTGCTGATGAGTTCTAATGACACAAAAATCTGCAGACTACAACCTCTTAGGCAAGTCCCATACAAAATCACACACAATATAACAGCCATTTTGTGTCAAAGAGCTTCCATGGGGAGGTGGTTTCTCGCCCCTTCACTCACCTGCAGGTCTCTTGGCCAGGTTGAGACAGTCTGCGTGGTAGACCTTGGGACATCCTGGCTTCTTACAGGACACAATCTGTCCTCCGTCCCCACAGCTGAAACACCCGTCTTCCCTCTCCTTCGTCACCTCCAGCTGAGGCTTCCTCTTCACCAGAACCTTCTTCTTGCCTTCCTTTAGTTCCCTTCTTTCCCGTGCTTTAGACGGCTGGTTCTGGGAGACAGACACACGTACACACAGGTCATTACTTTAGACTGCTATATTCCCCAGTCTACCTTTAGACTGCTATATTCGCCAGTCTACCTTTAGACTGCTATATTCGCCAGTCTACCTTTAGACTGCTATATTCCCCAGTCTACCTTTAGACTGCTATATTCGCCAGTCTACCTTTAGACTGCTATATTCCCCAGTCTACCTTTAGACTGCTATATTCCCCAGTCTACCTTTAGACTGCTATATTCCCCAGTCTACCTTTAGACTGCTATATTCCCCAGTCTACCTTTAGACTGCTATATTCCCCAGTCTACCTTTAGACTGCTATATTCCCCAGTCTACCTTTAGACTGCTATATTCCCCAGTCTACCTTTAGACTGCTATATTCCCCAGTCTACCTTTAGACTGCTATATTCGCCAGTCTACCTTTAGACTGCTATATTCGCCAGTCTACCTTTAGACTGCTATATTCCCCAGTCTACCTTTAGACTGCTATATTCCCCAGTCTACCTTTAGACTGCTATATTCCCCAGTCTACCTTTAGACTGCTATATTCCCCAGTCTACCTTTAGACTGCTATATTCCCCAGTCTACCTTTAGACTGCTATATTCCCCAGTTTACCTTTAGACTGCTATATTCCCCAGTCTACATGTCATTTTTATAGTATAACTCATCATCACACAGTAAGCAACTATAAACACTTACTGTAGATTCCTTTAGATAAATTCAAATGTTTTGTATGTTGACATTTGTCAGTCTCAGAGCCTTACCTTTGGTCGGACCCCCAGGAACCCAGAGCAGTTGGGCGCTCCACATTTACACACCGTCTTCCCGTTACCAAGACACTCCAGGTTGTAGTTGAAGGTCAGCTCCACACCTGCTCAGAAATAACAACACACTGCCAGGTACTGTACAGGTAGCTTTACAAATTACAAAGATACTTTTGGTCACAAGCCCTTGTGCCTGAAGAATGGAAATGGAACCAGGCTCCAGGAGTTAGTTACAGAAATGAGACTAGGCTCCAGGAGTTAGTTACAGAAATGGGACTCGGCTCCAGGAGTTAGTTACAGAAATGGGACTCGGCTCCAGGAGTTAGTTACAGAAATGGGACTCGGCTCCAGGAGTTAGTTACAGAAATGGGTCTAGGCTCCAGGAGTTAGTTACAGAAATGGGACCAGGCTCCAGGAGTTAGTTACAGAAATGAGACTAGGCTCCAGGAGTTAGTTACAGAAATGGAACCAGGCTCCAGGAGTTAGTTACAGAAATGGAACCAGGCTCCAGGAGTTAGTTACAGAAATGGGACTAGGCTCCAGGAGTTAGTTACAGAAATGGGACTAGGCTCCAGGAGTTAGTTACAGAAATGAGACTAGGCTCCAGGAGTTAGTTACAGAAATGAGACTAGGCTCCAGGAGTTAGTTACAGAAATGGGACTAGGCTCCAGGAGTTAGTTACAGAAATGAGACTAGGCTCCAGGAGTTAGTTACAGAAATGGAACCAGGCTCCAGGAGTTAGTTACAGAAATGGTACCAGGCTCCAGGAGTTAGTTACAGAAATGGGACTAGGCTCCAGGAGTTAGTTACAGAAATGGGACTAGGCTCCAGGAGTTAGTTACAGAAATGGGACTAGGCTCCAGGAGTTAGTTACAGAAATGGGACTAGGCTGCAGGAGTTAGTTACAGAAATGAGACTAGGCTCCAGGAGTTAGTTACAGAAATGAGACTAGGCTCCAGGAGTTAGTTACAGAAATGGGACTAGGCTGCAGGAGTTAGTTACAGAAATGAGACTAGGCTCCAGGAGTTAGTTACAGAAATGAGACTAGGCTCCAGTAGGTTAGTTGGTACTTCTTCTGACCTTCGGGGATGTCCTCCAGGGCAAAGAGCCCCACCCTGGTGTCTCCGTTTACTGTCCACTTCTGGGTCTCACAGTTGGGCTGGCAGCAGTGATTCATGAACCTCGCCTGGTTCCCCTTGGGTCCAGCGTCTATGATCCGGTCCTTGTCCAGAGTGAGCATGTAGAAGTTACAAATGTCATTCTCTTGAGCATGTTTGATCCTGGCTCTGCACTCCTCCTCGTCTATCACCTCCCCCACGTACTCATTCACAAATGCACCCTGAGAGAGGGAGGAGAGCACAGACTCAGGTTATAATCCAGCTGATACACAACCCCTTTTACACCAGACACAGCGGTATGGAGGCTAAATATACTACTCTATGTCCACATCTTAAAACAGACACAAACAAAGGATAATCAGGTAAAAAGGGCCTTGGAATTGAATTGAAAATACTTTATTTATCCCACAAGGGGGCAATGATGTAGGCAGCCGTGCACAACTGTAGTGGGACAAGGTTCTCTAAACAAAACAAACACAACGGGAGCTGTTTTGTGTTGTAGTTTGATGCCCTAGTCTGTACCTTCTTGATGTCGGAGACACCCCGTAGTCCCCAGCCTCGTGACAAGGTCCTGAAGATCTCCACCTGGGTGTACTGTCTCTTGGTGTAACTCTGGTTCAGACACCTCTCCCCTGCCAGACACACCTGAGGGTTGCACTCATACATCAACATGCGGTTGATACACTCGGAGTCCATGCCACACGGGTTCTCATCAGACGCCTTGCAGTTACAGCGCGGCACCTCCGATAGGTCCGCCGTGATGATCTGGACCTTGCCAATTGGTCGGTTCACCTGGGAAGAATAAGCACTTGAGGTAAGCGGATGCAATTCAAACTTTTGCGTGAATTATGCATGGAGAAGGTTTAAAGGGGCGGTACCTTGATGTGTCTGTAGGGAGAAGGTTTAAAGGGGCGGTACCTTGATGTGTCAGTAGGGAGAAGGTTTAAAGGGGCGGTACCTTGATGTGTCTGTAGGGAGAAGGTTTAAAGGGGCGGTACCTTGATGTGTCTGTAGGGAGAAGGTTTAAAGGGGCGGTACCTTGATGTGTCAGTAGGGAGAAGATTTAAAGGGGCGGTACCTTGATGTGTCTGTAGGGAGAAGGTTTAAAGGGGCGGTACCTTGATGTGTCAGTAGGGAGAAGGTTTAAAGGGGCTTTACCTTGATGTGTCTGTAGGGAGAAGGTTTAAAGGGGCGGTACCTTGATGTGTCTGTAGGGAGGAGGTTTAAAGGGGTGGTACCTTGATGTGTCTGTAGGGAGAAGGTTTAAAGGGGCGGTACCTTGATGTGTCTGTAGGGAGAAGGTTTAAAGGGGCGGTACCTTGATGTGTCTGTAGGGAGAAGGTTTAAAGGGGCGGTACCTTGATGTGTCTGTAGGGAGGAGGTTTAAAGGGGCGGTACCTTGATGTGTCTGTAGGAAGGAGGTTTTAAAGGGGCAGCACATTGATGTGTCTGTAGGGAGAAGGTTTAAAGGGGCAGTACCTTGATGTGTCTGTAGGGAGAAGGTTTAAAGGGGCAGTACCTTGATGTGTCTGTAGGGAGAAGGTTTAAAGGGGCAGTACCTTGATGTGTCTGTAGGGAGAAGGTTTAAAGGGGCGGTACCTTGCTGTGTCTGTAGGGAGAAGGTTTAAAGGGGCAGTACCTTGATGTGTCTGTAGGGAGAAGGTTTAAAGGGGCGGTACCTTGATGTGTCTGTAGGGAGAAGGTTTAAAGGGGCAGTACCTTGATGTGTCTGTAGGGAGAAGGTTTAAAGGGGCGGTACCTTGATGTGTCTGTAGGGAGAAGGTTTAAAGGGGCTGTACCTTGATGTGTCTGTAGGGAGAAGGTTTAAAGGGGCGGTACCTTGATGTGGCTGTAGGGAGAAGGTTTAAAGGGGCAGTACCTTGATGTGTCTGTAGGGAGAAGGTTTAAAGGGACAGTACCTTGATGTGTCTGTAGGGAGGAGGTTTAAAGGGGCGGTACCTTGATGTGTCTGTAGGGAGAAGGTTTAAAGGGGCAGTACCTTGATGTGTCTGTAGGGAGAAGGTTTAAAGGGGCAGTACCTTGATGTGTCTGTAGGGAGGAGGTTTCTTGTCATTCCTCCTGTCCTCCTGAAGCTGTCTCATCTCCTTCTCAGCCTGAAGCGCTATAAACCGCTCAGCTGTTTCATTCAGAGCTGAAAGGAAACAGAAGTTAGCGTCATCAGCTAGCTAATATATCTCAAATGGTAAGCTTTCAGCCCTGCCATGTGGTACCTGGAAACATCTCTATTGTTTAAGAATTAGGAAAGGCTCTTTAGCATTTCTTCCTAAAATGAAGTCTATTGTTTGTTATATATTCCATTATAACCAGGTAAAGGAGGTTTCTTTCTGACCTTTCTTGTAGATGGCGTCACAACCCTTCCCCATCTTGTCCTTGTTGTTGGCATCTCCCTCCATGTAAGGGAAGACTCTGGCCTGATAGGTCCAGGCGTAGTCCTTAGAACCAAAGAACTGAACGGGGAACTCCCCCACCTCGTGTTTCATACGGAGGATCTTCTCTGGGACGTTCTTAGGAAGACACACCTCCGCAGGCCACCACCTGAACAAAGGAGAGGAGATTTTACATGATACATTGTGCTTACAAAACATTAGGAACACCTGATCCTTCCATGACAGACTGACCAGGTGAATCAAGGTGAAAGCTATGATCTCTTATTGATGTCACCTGTTAAATCCACTTCAATCAGTGTAGATGAAGGGGAGGAGACAGGTTAAAGAAGGATTTTTAAGCCTTGAGACAATTGAGACATGGATTGTGTATGTCTGCAATTCAGAGGGTGACTGGGCAAAACAAAAGATTTAAGTGCCTTTGAACGGGGTATGGTAGTAGGTGCCAGGCACACTGGTTTGTGTCAAGAACTGCAACGCTGCTGGGTTTCACACTCAACAGTTTCCCGTGTTTATCAAGAATGGTCCACCACCCAAAGGACATCCAGCCAACTTGACAACTGTGGGAAGCATTGGAGTCAACATGGGCCAGCATCCCTGTGGAACACTTTCAACTCCTTGTAGAGTCCATGCCCCGACGAATTGAGGCTGTTCTGAGGTCAAAAGAAGGGGGTGTTACAAGGGCTGTGGCGGTAATGACATTTTGTCTGCCGGTTAGTGTCATGCAAAAGACTACCAAGTCTCACTGTAATTTACCGTCAATTAACAAACACGTTTAGCATCTCCAGGCCTCCATGCATACAAGCCTCTGATGTGTACCTTTGGAACATCTACATTTAAATAAAAGGTTCAATAATGTTTTTTTGTTTTTTTCAAGTCTAATAAATCTATTTAATATACACCATCACAATGCATTCATTATTTATTTTAGGCAGGTCTAAAGAAACGTTATGAAATTAAGAAATGTTATTTCAGAACAACAGAATATGAGTTAGCCTACTGAATGTAATTTGGCTATGCGTCATGCTGTAGGCTAGTTAATTTAGCAGACAAGATATGCTTATAAGTCCCGTGCCAATATTTTATATTGTATGGTTTTATAGTAAGAAGCATATTTTTTCCATTCCGGAGCGAGTGCGTGTATGAAGTAGCTATGTAAAAGGGATAATTTGAAACAAGTCCTATACACTAGATTTTGAGTTATTTGGCAACTTTAGCTGTGCATGATACAAACCTTAGAATGTCTTACATGCTGACCACACCGCGCGCGTCACGTGTGCGATCGTTGCAAAATAAATGTTCAATCATTGCACCCACACTGCTTGTGCTCGTCAACGAGCGTCTGCTTTGCCAAGCGCTAAAATAGAGGTCAGTTCTATTTGTGACGCTGAATGCGGTCCAAGTCTTGCCTCTCCCAATCTCCTCATTGGTTTATAGAAGCATATAGCCACGTGCCATCTCCTCATTGGTTAGACCCACATGGGTGATTGAAAGATGAACTGAGGTCGGTCGCTAGGACGTGATAATACACCTTATTATGAAAGTTAGATGCCAATCGCCAAGAACAAAAAGCCTGGAAGAAGGAGAGATGACCAGAAACGATTCGGATGACTAGAAACAATGAGAAAAATACAGTTTTATGTGTGGATTAATTGTCGGAGTAGAGAACCTTGTGCATTTCAGGTAAAATAACAACTCAAAGTTTATATCCCAGGACAAATTAGCTAGCAACAGCAAGCTAGCTAGCTAAATAGGCCAAATTATCTAACTGCAAGCTAGCTAGCTCAATTGTCATAAATGTTTAATGCTTTTTGACCTGTCCCCAAATTAACATTTTATTTTTATCTATTTTTTATTTAACTAGGCAAGTCAGTTAAGAACAAATTCTTATTTACAATGACGGACTAGGAACAGTGGGTTAACTGCCTTGTTCAGGGGCAGAATGACAGATTTTTACCTTGTCAGCTTGGGGATTTGATTTAACCTTTTGGTTACTGGCCCAACACTCTAACCACTAGGCTACCTGCCACCACATATAATATAATTGGTTCAGAGTTTGTTATAATATTTCCAACCTGCGTGTCGTGATTGCGTTTGGTGTGGGGGGACAAAATCAATTTGAGCACGATGGTGGATGTTGGGCATGGACTTAGAAATCAAAACATACACTACATGCCAAAAGGATGTGGACACCTGCTTGTCAAACATCTCATTCCAAAATCATGGGCATTAATATGGAGTTGTGCTCTCCAACCCTGTTCCTGCAGCTACCCAGTACTCTGTATGTCATGGTCTCTCCAACCCTGTTCCTGCAGGTACCCAGTACTCTGTATGTCATGGTCTCTCCAACCCTGTTCCTGCAGCTACCCAGTACTCTGTATGCCATGGTCTCTCCAACCCTGTTCCTGCAGCTACCCAGTACTCTGTATGCCATGGTCTCTCCAACCCTGTTCCTGCAGCTACCCAGTACTCTGTATGTCATGGTCTCTCCAACCCTGTTCCTGCAGCTACCCAGTACTCTGTTTGTCATGGTCTCTCCAACCCTGTTCCTGCAGCTACCCAGTACTCTGTATGTCATGGTCTCTCCAACCCTGTTCCTGCAGCTACCCAGTACTCTGTATGTCATGGTCTCTCCAACCCTGTTCCTGCAGCTACCCAGTACTCTGTATGTCATGGTCTCTCCAACCCTGTTCCTGCAGCTACCCAGTACTCTGTATGTCATGGTCTCTCCAACCCTGTTCCTGCAGCTACCCAGTACTCTGTATGCCATGGGCTCCCTAACCCTGTTCCTGCAGCTACCCAGTACTCTGTATGTCATGGGATCTCCAACCCTGTTCCTGCAGCTACCCAGTACTCTGTATGCCGTGGGCTCTCCAACCCTGTTCCTGCAGCTACCCAGTACTCTGTATGTCGTGGTCTCTCCAACCCTGTTCCTGCAGCTACCCAGTACTCTGTATGTCATGGTCTCTCCAACCCTGTTCCTGCAGCTACCCAGTACTCTGTATGTCATGGTCTCTCCAACCCTGTTCCTGCAGCTACCCAGTACTCTGTATGTCATGGTCTCTCCAACCCTGTTCCTGCAGCTACCCAGTACTCTGTATGTCATGGGCTCTCCAATCCTGTTCCTGCAGCTACCCAGTACTCTGCATGTCATGGTCTCTCCAACCCTGTTCCTGCAGCTACCCAGTACTCTGTATGCCATGTGCTCTCCAACCCTGTTCCTGCAGCTACCCAGTACTCTGTATGTCATGGTCTCTCCAACCCTGTTCCTGCAGCTACCCAGTACTCTGTATGTCATGGTCTCTCCAACCCTGTTCCTGCAGCTACCCAGTACTCTGTATGTCATGGTCTCTCCAACCCTGTTCCTGCAGCTACCCAGTGCTTAATTTGAGAAACCTAGTGAAAACTGTTCGGGAACATCGATAGTAACATGTATTCACAACAAAACATTTAATTTCACTGTTGAAGGAGAGAGATATTCTGAAAGGTCATGTTTCACCCAATGAATTATGAACATTTAAAAAAATGCCCTATGACTAGGCTATTCAAGAATTGCAGATTCACTCCAACTGCAGGGTTAGCAGCCCTACACTATCAATGAACCAGCAGCATGGCCTAGGGCTATACCTTCTCTCCCAGACTAGAACGTTTAGAGAGTAGCAGAAGGTAACCAGTCCACCCAGTATGTATAATAATACAGTCCACACTCAAAGGCCATTACTAGATTTTGTTTAATTTTGAAATATAGGCTAGATCAACTAAAATCAGTTCTTTTTAATGTTTTTCTGCCGTGCATAATATGTGGAAGTCCATGTATTGTATTTCAGGCTTAGGCTCATAGGCCTATGCATAAACTCGAATATGCATGAGTGTTTTGAATTAATCGTCACCTTAGCAAGCACTGTCCAATTCGTTGTGTTAGGCTTTGAAACAACATCCACAAGGACCATGTTTTACACTCAGTTTCAATCTGTTGTTGAATTTTTTTCTTCAAATTGATCAATCACAGTGAGGTGAGTTTTAAAAAGCAAGATACTGTTTTGATGTGATTTTTGAAAGCATTTGCATTGATGTCAGAGTGGTTAGAGGGGAACTAAAGCCCTGAATACCAGGCCATTAGGACCTGATGGAGGGACAACAGAGCCCTGAGTACCAGGTCAATAGGACCTGATGGTCGTTAGCAAGTTGGGTACTACCAACGCATGTCTAGAGTGCATAAAAGGAGATTACTGTGAATCAATAGTCACGTAGAATTTTACAGCGGTCATGACTCATGATAGCCAGTGTGGCGGCAACTAGGGCTGTGGCGGTCACAAAATTTAGTCAGCCGGTGATTGTCAAGCAAATAACTGCCGGTCTCACAGTAATTGACCGTTAGTTAACATAGACACATTTAGCATCTCCTGGCTTGCACACACAGCCTACAAGCCACTGGTAGAGACCTTTGAAACATCTACATTTTAAAAAGTCGAATTAATCCATGTAATATAGCCTACACCATCACAATAAATCCATTATTTATTTTAGACAGGTCTAAAGAAACATGATATGAAGAAAATGTAGTCTATTTCAGAAGAACAGAATAACATACTCTGATTTGTCCTTATGTTAGGTCCTGATCTGGCTATGCCTTATGGCTGTGGGCTACACTTGTTGATTTAGCAGACAATATTTGCTTAGAATTCCGTTACATTATTTTATAGTATTGAAAAAAGCATAATAAAATAGAAAGGATATTTTCTCCAAACGATTTGAGAGAGTTCTCACATGCGGCTATTCTGTGTTCAGCAGTTAACAAAGTAACAGGTCCTCCTATATGCTTAATTTAGAGTTATTTATGCAACTTGTTCTACAAAATGTTGGGCTATATGTTTTCATTTTTAATACAGTCTAAGGCTGCATGATGCGACTCTAATGATGATTTGAAAAAAGTCGCATGCAGGCTGTACACACTTCATCAGTCTCTCATTCACAAATTTGACAAGCACTTGATAATGCCTCGAATTTTCCTGCAGTATCCCCTTTATGGGGCATTACGGCCACACAAAGAAAATCCATACCTTTTGCGGCTAGAGGCCGTTGAGCCCTTGGGCTGAATATAATAATTATAATTCCCTTCTCCCTGAGTGATGCACGCTCCGAATCACCTCTCACTCACATGTCTCTCCATCAGGTGATCGGGTCTCACAGGGTACAAGTGAAGACCGACACATTGGGGATGCAACAACGCGCGTCCTTATCCAATTCCGAGGTGCATATTGAAGATATTGGAAGAACTGTCCACATTTACTTTTCGGCAGCCAACAAGATGAGTGACCTAACGAACAGCAAAAGCACGAGCCTATGTCAATCTACTATGCTCCATAGTACAAAAGTCGACCTATTCTATGCGAGAAATACATATTCCAAAAATAGTCTGGGACAGCTGTGGGATGCAATAGATCCCAAATTAATACAACCACTAGCAACAAAAAAACTTTTTTTACGCAATGTTGATGAACAATTAGGCTACCTCACATTATAAGAGCAGCAATGTGCACACAGCAGTAGTCTATACGCACGAATGTTCCATTAGCGGGAAAACACCATCATCAAAAGTGACCACAAATGCAATTATGCATGTAATGCTTTTATTATAAAGGTGCATTTTTATGGTGAAAATTAAGAGAATGCCAAGATTGTGCAAAGCTGTCATCAAGGCAAATGGTGGCTACTTTGAAGAATCTCAAATATATTTTGATTAACACTTTTTTGGTTACTACATGATTCCAAATGCGTTATTTCATAGTTTTGACGTCTTCACTATTATTCTACAATGTAAAAAAAAAGTAAAATTATGAAAAACCCTTGAATGAGTAGGTGTGTCTAAACTTTTGACTGGTACTGTATGTGTGATATTTGTTTTGATTTAGAATGGACCATTATCATGCACCTGTCTCGAAACATGGGCAGAGGAAAAATACATGTCATCTATGTATTTAAATAGCGAATGGAGGGCGTTTCTCCCGTGGTTCATTTTCATGCCAGCCAGGTAGGCTATACTCCTGTTGTAAAGAGAAGCAATGTGCTTCATATTAGGAAAGTTGAGAAATAAATATAGTAGGCCTTGCCTGTAGGAAGCTGATGGGACCCTCCTCTTTTTAATAGAGGCCATCACTCTGTTTTCTCACGCAATTGCATAACCTATAGAAATGTTGAACAATAAGAGCTCATTGGCTCTCATGGTGTTTGATTCGATTTTCGGTTACATTTGCATTGATGTCAGAGTGATTAGAGGGACAATAGAGTGCTGAGTACCAGGCAGTTAACAAGTTTGCTAGGCTACTAATGACCATCAGCAGCATCAGAGCTTGGAGAAGACTAATTACCGTGACTAAACGGTCATGTGGAATTTGACTGACTTCATGACTCGTGACCGCCGGTGTGGCGGTAATAGGGTCACCAAAACAGCCCAAGCTGTGTTCTGTCAGAACACTCCGGGTGCTCCAATCAGTATGCTGTGTTCCGTCAGAACAACACTCTGGGTGCTCCAATCAGTGTGCTGTGTTCCGTCAGAACAACACTCTGGGTGCTCCAATCAGTGTGCTGTGTTCCGTCAGAACAACACTCTGGGTGCTCCAATCAGTGTGCTGTGTTCCGTCAGAACAACACTCTGGGTGCTCCAATCAGTGTGCTGTGTTCTGTCAGAACAACACTCTGGGTGCTCCAATCAGTGTGCTGTGTTCTGTCAGAACACTCTGGGAGCTCCAATCAGTGTGCTGTGTTCTGTCAGAACCACTCTCCAATCAGTGTCGGGGTAATACGGTCAACTCAACATTAGGAAAGTGTTCCTACTGTTTGGTGTACTCCGTGTAGATGCAGATTATCCACACAGACATTCTGATCAATAACAATATGACTGGATTTCAGGTACTGATCAAGATGATGTTTTTAATACGTTGACACGGAAGAAAATTGTCCCTCAGTTGGTTCTGACCAAAAGCATGGATATTATTTCTAGAGAACAGTGTTTCTTACCTGAATCTTCCCACTTTAACCCAGAGGATGTCCTTAAAGTGTGGTTTCTTTCCGGCCTTGCAGTCGTTGCAGAACCAGCTCCCCTCGGGCATCTCGATGTTCAGACACTCTTGATGGAAGGCAGCAGGACAGGCCTCGCAGCACAGCAGACTGCCCCCTGCAGGGAGAAAGGAGGAGGTGCAGCTCAGACAAGTCAACCAGATCTGACCCAATGACCTCAGGATGGGAGGCTGAATGCTTTATTTCACTTCAACCTTTTACTCTGTGAGGAGCATAAGTCATCCACATATGATTTCCACCACACTCCTACTCAAATTATTACTCTACCTCTAATAATACCACCAACCCTTGCATAATGGACTCTGCAACACTGAAAACACCCAACCAATCAATCTACCAACCAAAAGCAACCCAACCAGTCACCAACCTTCTGAGCAGACGAAGCACCAGCTGACGTTGATGTGTTCGTGATTCTTGCAGTTCTTGCGGGGGATGAAGTGGTTGGGACACAGGAAGCTGTTGTTGGCCAGGACTATGCTGCCTGCCGCCATGCAGTAGTCGTTTGCGTGGTATGCAACAGGGCAGCGCACGCAGCGGGTCAGACGACCTAGAAGAGGAACACAGGTCAAAAACCACACACACACACACACACACACACACACACACACACACACACACACACACACACACACACACACACACACACAAAGCATCTCTACAGCCATGTTAGATCTGTATAAAATGGCGCCGGAAGGGATGGCTACCGTTTTAAGGGCTCCTAACCAACTGTGTTATTGTGTTAGTTTTTGTTTGCATTGTTAGTAACTAATTTTGTACATAATGTTGCTGCTACCATCTCTCCCGTCTTATGATCGAAAAGAGCTTCTGGATATCAGAACAGCGATAACTTACCTCGAACTGGAGGAAGCGTTTTTCCTTTAAGGATATACTGCTTTGTCAAGACAAGGCACAAATCCCCCTCAAAGATGGAGGAAAAGGGGGAGGAGGGCGGGGTGCCTGGTAAGAATTGCAGACGAGGAGGTAAACTACCACTTCCCTCCGTATTATTTGCCAACGCGCAATCATTGGAAAACAAACTGGATGATCTACAAATTAAGACGATCCTACCAACGGAACATTAAAACTGTAATATCTTATGTTTCAATGTGTCGTGGCTGAACAACGGTTTTATTTTTTATTTAACCTTTATTTAACGAGGCAAGTCAGTTAAGAACACATTCTTATTTACAATGATGGCCTACCAAAAGGCCTCCTGCGGGGACGGGGGCTGGGATAAAAAAATAAATATATATATATATAGGACAAAACACACATCATGACAAGAGAGACACCACAACACTACATAAAGAGAGACCTAAGACAACAACATAGCATAGCAGCAACACAGCATGGTAGCAACACAATATAACAACATGGAAGCAACACAACACGGTAGCAGCAGAAAACATGGTACAAACATTACTGGGCACAGACAACAGCACAAAGGGCAAGAAGGTAGAGAAAATACATCACACACAGCAGCCACAACTGTCAGTAAGAGTGTCCATGATTGAATGAAGAGATTGAGATAAAACTGTCCAGTTTGAGTGTTTGTTGCAGCTCGTTCCAGTTGCTAGCTGCAGCAAACTGAAAAGACGAGAGACCCAGGGATGTGTGCGCTTTGGGGACTTTTAATAGAATGTGACTAGCAGAATGGGTGTTGTATGTGGAGGATGAGGGCTGCAGTAGGTATCGCAGAGTGAGGCCAAAGAGGGTTTTATAAATAAGCATCAACCAATGGGTCTTGCGACGCGTATACAGAGATAACCAGTTTACAGAGGAGTATAGAGTGCAGTGATGTGTCCTATAAGGAGCATTGCTGGCAAATCTGATGGCCGAATGGTAAAGAACATCTAGCCGCTCGAGAGCACCCTTACCTGTCGATCTATAAATTATGTCTCAGTAATCTAGCATGGGTAGGATGGTCATCTGAATCAGGGTTAGTTTGGCAGCTGGGGTGAAAGAGGAGCAATTACAATAGAGGAAACCAAGTCTAGATTTAACTTTAGCCTTCAGCTTTGCTATGTGCTGAGAGAAGGACAGTGTACCGTCTAGCCATAATCCCAAGTATTTGTATGAGGTGACTACCTCAAGCTCTAAACCCTCAGTGGTAGTAATCACACCGGTGGAGAGAGGGGCATTCTTCTTACCAAACCACATGACCTTTCTTTTGGAGGTGTACAGAACAAGGTTAAGGGTAGAGAAAGCTTGTTGGACACTAAGAAAGCTTTGTTGTAGAGCATTTAACACAACATCCGCAGAGGGGCCAGCTGAGTAGAAGACTATCATCTGCATATAAATGGATGAGAGAGCTTCCTACTGCCTGAGCTATGTTGTTGATGTAAATTGAGAAGAAAGTGGGGCCTAGGATCGAGCCTTGGGGTACTCCCTTGGTGACAGGCAGTGACAGACAGCAGATTTTCTGACTTTATACACTGCACTGTTTGAGAGAGGTAGTTAGCAAACCAGGCCAAAGACCCCTCAGAGACACCAATACTCCTTAGCCGGCCCACAAGAACAGAATGGTCTACCGTATCAAAAGCTTTGGCCAAGTCAATAAAAATAGCAGCACAACATTGCTTAGAATCAAGGGCAATGGTGACATCATTTAGGACCTTTAAGGTTGCAGTGACACATCAATAACCTGAATGGAAACCAGATTGCATACCAGAGAGAATTCTATAGACATTAAGAAAGCAAGTCAGTTGATTATTGACAAGTTCTTCCCAACACTTTTGATAAACAGGGCAAAATAGAAATATGCCTATAAAAATTAGGATCAGCTTGATCTCCCCCTTTAAATAAAAGGCGAACTGCAGCTGCCTTCTAAGCAATGGGAACTTCCCCAGAAAGGAGAGAGAGGTTAAAAAGGTCAGAGATAGGCTTGGCGATGATAGGGGCAGCAACCTTAAGGAAGAAAGTGTCTAAAACATCTGACCCAGATGTTTTTTTGGGGACAAGTTTGAGGAGCTCCTTTAGCACCTCGGACTCAGTGACCGCCTGCAGGGAGAAAGGGCAGGGGAAAAAGAGGGAGAAGCATCGGGGATAGTCGGAGTGGGAGATGAGGAAATGTTGGATGGGCGAGGAGACATGGCTGAGTCAAATAGGAATCCTGACTTCAAAGTGGTGATTAAAGAGCTCAGCCATGTGCTTCTTGTCAGTAATAACCACATCATCAACTTTAAGGGACATGGGCAGCTGTGAGGAGGGTTTATTCTCCAGGTCTTTAACCGTTTTCCAGAACTTCTTGGGATTAGACTCACAGAGAGAGAACTGCTCCTTAAAGTAACAAACTTTGGCCTTCTGGGTAGCCTGAGTGCACTTATTTCTCATTTGCCTGAACGAGAGCCAGTCAGCCTGAGTATGCATGTGCCGAGCCTTTTGCCAAATGCAATTCTTGAGGTGGAGTATCTCTGCAAGGTCACGGTCGAACCAGGGGCTGAACCTGTTTTAAATTCTCATTTTCTTTATGGGGGTGTGTTTGTTAACATTACCACTGAAAATATCAATAAAGAAGGTCCAAGCGTCTTCGACAGAGGGGATCAAGCTGATTCTATACCATTTTACAGATGCCAGGTCATGAAGGAAGGCTTGCTCATTAAAGTTTTTACCAAGCGTCTATGTCAAATCCGGACAGGTCGTTTCAATAAGCAGCCATTACGAACACAGGCTGTAAAACCATGATCACCAAGGTCATTACAGAAAACACCAGACTGATACCTATCAGGATTATTTGTGAGGATAATATCAAGGAGAGTAGCATTTTCTGGGTGTTTGGAGTCATACCTTGTGGGATTGGTAATAATCTGAGAAAGATTCAGGGAGTCCCATTGTTTTAGGACTTGGTCAGGTGGTTTAAGTATGTCCCAGTTTAGGTCACCAAGTAGGAAAAATTCAGACTTAGTGTAAGGGGCCAGGTGAGAGCATAGGGCAGGTAGGGCACAGGCCGGTGCTGATAGAGGACAATAACACCCAGAAACAGTCAACAAAGAGCTATTTGAAAGTTTAATACTTAAAACCAGCAAATCAAATTGTTTGGGGACAGACTTGGTGGAGAAAACCAAGCACTGAAGGTGATCCTTGGTAAAGATTGCCACTCCCCCACCTTTGGAAGATCTGTCTTGCCGAAAAAGGTTATAACCAGAAAGGTTAACATCAGTATTCAAAACACTCTTCCTTAACCACGTCTCAGTAATGACCAACACATCTGGATTGGAGCTGTGAACCCACACTTTCAATTGATCCATTTTAGGTAATAAGCTTCTAGTGTTAATGTGCAGAAAACCCAGGCTTTTACGAGAGCAGAAATCAGTGAAGCCGATATCAGAGCACAAGTCAGAACTGGAGCTAGCAACAGTAGATGGGCCAGGGTGTACATGCACATTTCCAGATATCATCAACAGTAATACAATCAGGGCACGGCAGAGGACAGGGCGAGCTCTGCAGTGTTGATTTATGACATCTGAATGTGCATCAGATGGCAACAAGATCATATTGTAAAGCAATTTCATCCGGTAACATGAATACAAAGCCGGCGAGAGGTGGTTAGAATACGATGGGAGGCAAAAAGTCTGTAACCAATAGAGAGTCAGAGTCCCGAGTGTGGGAACAAACAGTCTGTCCCACGGTTGGTAAAGAAAGTTTGTAGTCAAAGTATGCAGGAGTCATGAGGCAAATAGCAAAATGCACAAGAAAAAAATAAAATATATAACGACTTGGGGCTAGCCATTGTAAGTTCAGAGTCACTCGCCCCAACAGTGCCTGTGTGCTGGAGGCGAGCGAAAGCTCGGGAGAGAGGAAGGGTGGGGGGTGTGGTGGGGGGGGGGGGGGGGGGTACCTGTACCAGACAGGGGAGACAACCAGGGCAGACGGTGAGCAGATCACCAGGTGGAATCCAAGCAGCAGTGCAGCAAGAAAAGGGAGTAGGTGTCACACCCACTTGGGAGAAACTTTAATTTCTGGAGGCAGATTTCTTGTAAAAAATGCCAGTCTCCGAACAGCAGGATGGGGCTTCAAGGCCTCTGGGTTTGGGTGGGGAAGCCTGACATTTGTTTATCATGTTTTGTTGTGTCCAGTGGTGAAAGTAAGACGGTACGGTCCAGTGTTGTGTCCTGGGGTGAAAGTAAGACGGTACGGTCCAGTGTTGTGTCCAGGGGTGAAAGAAAGGTGGTACGGTGTTGTGTCCAGGGGTGAAAGAAAGGTGGTACGGTGTTGTGTCCGGGGAAAATAAACAGTGGGTACACCGTACCAGTAAAACATGAGCCAATCACAATAATCAAAACAAAATGTCAAGAAAACTGTAGGCTATTACACCACATGTGATCATTACCTCATGTCAGAGGCATAAAAAACGAGCAAATGGACTAGAAAACGGGTGGTATAGCCTACGCTCCAAAATGCCATGTGGTTCGACGAGAACACTCACATTTTGCCAAGGCAAGAAATGAGTGGCCGACACAGAGAGGCGCGGACAGCAGTTCACACATAAATTCCGGTCGAATGACAATCGCCAAATGTTTTGAGTAACAGACGTCTATTTCCACTCACGGCAGTTTGGAGACTGGAAACACTGAATGTTGCGAGTGGATAAACGTGTGGGGATAGCCTAGTAAAGGAGACCTTTGAAGTGAATGTTTGACAATCAGATGAAAACATCATGACTGGTTGTGTTTATGCCACAATAAAAGGGTAATACATTTTAAAAGTTAAATTACATATCTTTACGACTACGCCCACAGAGATCCTATTGTGTTAATAGTGCACAAATGTTGGTGCAAGCATGCACATATAGGAGGTTCGTACCGGGTAGAAATGAATTCTACTTTACCCCTGGTTCTATCAAAGCAGAGTGGAAGTGGAACCTACTTTTGGAAGTGCAGGGGTTGAGGGGGTTGGTGATGTGGCAGGACAGACAGACGTGGAGGGAGCAGCGAACCCCTTTATTCTGGGGCTGGGTGGGTGTGTGTTTTAGGATACACTCGTTGTGGTAGAACTTCCCACATACAGGCACCATGCACCTCTTCACACCGTCGCCAGACTTCTTACACACAAAGCATGTGTGGACACCTGCAATGGAAATGATGCACTCTTAGCTTTGTGATACACCAAAGCAGCTTACATACATTGTGGGTATAGAAACAGAATACCTCTGTCAGATGCAGAGATAACATCTATGAGCATGACAGTATCACTGTACAGGTGTAAGAACTCAGTAACAGTGTTAAGCCAAGGTGAATATGTGTATAGGTGAGGCTGCACCAGGTCTACATGACTCCTGTAAGATTAAAATGGTGCCAGGTAGCCTAGCGGTGAAGAGCATTAGACCAATAACCGAAAAGTTGCTGGTTCGAATCCCCGAGCCGAATAGGTGAAAAATCTGTCGATGTGCCTTTGAGCAAGGCACTAAACCCTAATTGCTCCTGTAGGTTGTTTTGGATAAGAGCGTCTGCTAAATGAGTCAAATGTAAATGGAGAGACAGGTGTACAGGGATAGGTGGAGACTCACCTTTAGTGCATTCACAACAGATGAACTTCCCTCTAGGGGCTTCCGATAGGCCGATACACTGCAGGTGGAACGCCCCACAGCACTGACCCTCACACAGCAGCAGCTCACCTGTCCTCTCACACACCTGCAAGACACACACACACACTTTAGTCTTGCGTTACGATACTCCCAAATCTCATTCATCACACGGCTATTGGGAACAGTTATTTCTGAACTAATGTGAGAAAGCCTGGAAATAAAACTTAGAGCTATTTTTACTGTTCCTGCCTCTGCAAAATAGAAAGGTTGTGGCATGTTGTTGGTTGACCGACCTGACAGACATTCTCCTTCATGGATGCAGCTCCTCCTTTCTCTCCTGTGTTCCTCTTAGTGCTGGAGAACAGGGACCCTTCACCAGGGAGGGAGAAACTGTCATTCAGACCAGGAGAGAACACCTGGAAGAGAGGTGTTATTACACAACATATTGGTTAAGGTGTAGGGGTTTAGCACCCTGTTTTACAGCACTGGTACATTATACCTCAGGTGAATGCTGACATCATAGCATGAAACTAGTCATATTTTCACACAGGTTAAAAAAGGTGTTAATGCTGACCTCAGGTTTGGGTGTTCTCTCTCCGTTGGTGTGGCTCTCTCCTCCCACCCCAGGACTGATCTTCTCTGTCTCTTCCTTGGGGGTGGGGAGCACCGTAGGGCTAGAGGGCCAGGCGGAGGAGGATGCCTGCAGAGAAACCATGCTCTCTGGAGTTGTCAAGCTGGATACAGGCACTTCTTCCTTCATAGACTTAGCCTGTTATAGAAATGACATAGAATAACAGTCAAAGGTTTGGACACACCTACTGATTCAAGGGTTTTTCTTTATTTTTACTATTTCTACATTGTAGAATAATAGTGAAGACATCAAAACTATGAAATAACACATATGGAATCATGTAGTAACCAAGAAAGTGTTAAATCAAAATATATTTTATATTTGAGATTCTTCAAAATAGCTACCCTTTGCCTTGATGACAGCTTTGCACACTCTTGGCATTCTTTCAACCAGCTTCATCTGGAATGCTTTTCCAACAGTCTTGAAGGAGTTCCCACATATGCTGAGCACTTGTTGGCTGCTTTTCCTTCACTATGCGGTCCAACTCATCCCAAACCATGTCAATTGGGTTGAGGTCGGGTGATTGTGAAGGCCAGGTCATCTGATGCAGCACTCCACTCCATCCTTCTTGGTAAAATAGCCCTTACACAGCCTGGAGGTGTGTTGGGTCATTGTCCTGTTGAAAAACAAATGATAGTCCCACTAAGCGCAAACCAGACGGGATGGCGCATTGCTGCAGAATGCTGTGGTAGCCATGCTTGTTAAGTGTGCCATGAATTCTAAATAAATCACTGACAGTGTCACCAGCAAAGCACCCCCACACATCACACCTCCTCCTCCATGCTTCACGGTGGGAACCACACATGTAGAGATCAACTGTTCACCTACTCTGCGTCTCACAAAGACACGGCGGTTGAAACCAAAAATCTCAAATTTGGACTCATCAGACCAAAGGACTGATTTCCACCGGTCAAATGTCCATTGCTCGTGTTTCTTGGCCGAAGCAAGTCTCTTCTTCTTATTGGTGTCCTCTAGTCGTGGTTTCTTGCAGCAATTTGACCATGAAGTCCGGATTCATGCAGTCTCCTCTGAACAGTTGATGTTGAGATGTGTCTGTAACTTGAACTCGGTGAAGAATTTGTTTGGGCTGCAATTTCTGGGGTGCAGTTAACTCGAATTAACTTATTCTCTGCAGCAGAGGTAACTCTGGGTCTTTCTTTCCTGTGGCGGTCCTCATGAGAGCCAGTTTCATCATAGCGCTCAATGGTTTTTGTGACTGCACTTGAAGTGCCAAAGTTCATGACATTTTCCGGATTGACTGACCTTCATGTCTTAAAGTAATGGACTGTCGTTTCTCTTTGCTTATTCGAGCTGTTCTTGACAGAATATGGACTTGGTCTTTTACCAAATAGGGCTATCTTCTGTATACCCCCTACCTTGTCACAACACAACTGATTGGCTCAAATGCATTAAGGAAAGAAATTCCACAAATGAACTTTTAACAAGACACACCTGTTAACTGAAATGCATTCCAGGTGACTACCTCATGAAGCTGGTTCAGAGAATACAAAGAGTGTGAAAAGCTGTCATCAAGGTAAAGTGTCGCTACTTTGAAGAACCTCAAATATAAAATATATTTAGATTTGTTTAACACTGTTTTGGTTACTATGTTATTTCATAGTTTTGATGTGTTCACTATTATTCTACGATGTAGAGAATAGTAAAAATAAAGAAAACCCCTGGAATGAGTAGGTGTGTCCAAATATTTGACTCTTAGTGTAATTAGACCAGTTTCAGAGTGGTACTTTAGCAGTATAGATCTGTAAATATGGCTGTTGATTAGTTCATTCCGCCTTACCTGAGTGTCCCTGACTTCTGTTTTCATCTCTGTCTGTACACTCTGGTTCTTAAACTCCTTCTTTGGAGGACTGACTGACACTTCTTCTGTGGTGCATTCCAGGACCTTGTGAGACAGCTTCCTTGGCCTCTTCCTTTCCATGGATACTGGGTCTGGGGAATGACCAGACATTTAAATACCCCAAATCTACTGTATCTGAAAATATGAGGAGGATTTGTTTTCATTATCATAACTACTTTCCCCCAACGGAACTTTACAATTTACTTTGACTAACCTGTACCCCTGCACATTGACACGGTACCGGTACCCCCTGTATATAGCCTCGTTATTGTTTGGTATTTTCTTGTGTTACTTTTTTTTATATGAATATATTCTTTTCCCACTTTAATTTATTGAGTTAATATTTCCTTAACTCTATTTATTGAACTGCATTGTTGGTTAAGGGCTTGTAAGTAAGCATTTCCCGGTAAGGTCTACACCTATTGTATTCGGCGCATGTGACAAATAACATTTTATTCGAATCTAGGATCCCATCCAAGACAAACAGACAATCTGCAGAAAGATTTTCAGCCCACTTGATATGTTTCAATTCTACTGTAGCAATCGGTTTTCCATCCCATAAAAAAAACAACAAAACACAAATTTAACCGTGTCACATCCAATTCTAAACCTATAGCCTAGGTCTATTTCTATTGTGACCAGGGGTGAAAGTAAGGTGGTACGGTGTTGTGTCCAGGGGTGAAAGTAAGACGGTACGGTGTTGTGTCCAGGGGTGAAAGTAAGACGGTACGGTGTTGTGTCCAGGGGTGAAAGTAAGACGGTACGGTGTTGTGTCCGGGGGTGAAAGTAAGACGGTACGGTGTTGTGTCCGGGGGTGAAAGTAAGACGGTACGGTGTTGTGTCCGGGGGTGAAAGTAAGACGGTACGGTGTTGTGTAAGACGGTACGGTGTTGTGTCCGGGGTGAAAGTAAGACGGTACGGTGTTGTGTCCGGGGGTGAAAGTAAGACGGTACGGTGTTGTGTCCGGGGGTGAAAGTAAGACGGTACGGTGTTGTGTCCGGGGGTGAAAGTAAGACGGTACGGTGTTGTGTCCGGGGGTGAAAGTAAGACGGTACGGTGTTGTGTCCGGGGGTGAAAGTAAGACGGTACGGTGTTGTGTCCGGGGGTGAAAGTAAGACGGTACGGTGTTGTGTCCGGGGGTGAAAGTAAGACGGTACGGTGTTGTGTCCGGGGGTGAAAGTAAGACGGTACGGTGTTGTGTCCGGGGGTGAAAGTAAGACGGTACGGTGTTGTGTCCGGGGGTGAAAGTAAGACGGTACGGTGTTGTGTCCGGGGGTGAAAGTAAGACGGTACGGTGTTGTGTCCGGGGGTGAAAGTAAGACGGTACGGTGTTGTGTCCGGGGGTGAAAGTAAGACGGTACGGTGTTGTGTCCGGGGGTGAAAGTAAGACGGTACGGTGTTGTGTCCGGGGGTGAAAGTAAGACGGTACGGTGTTGTGTCCGGGGGTGAAAGTAAGACGGTACGGTGTTGTGTCCGGGGGTGAAAGTAAGACGGTACGGTGTTGTGTCCGGGGGTGAAAGTAAGACGGTACGGTGTTGTGTCCGGGGGTGAAAGTAAGACGGTACGGTGTTGTGTCCGGGGGTGAAAGTAAGACGGTACGGTGTTGTGTCCAGGGGTGAAAGTAAGACGGTACGGTGTTGTGTCCAGGGGTGAAAGTAAGACGGTACGGTGTTGTGTCCGGGGAAAATAAACAGTGGGTACACCGTACCAGTAAAACATGAGCCAATCACAATAATCAAACAAAATGTCAAGAAAACTGTAGGCTATTACACCACATGTGATCATTACCTCATGTCAGAGGCATAAAAAACGAGCAAATGGACTAGAAAACGGGTGGTATAGCCTACGCTCCAAAATGCCATGTGGTTCGACGAGAACACTCACATTTTGCCAAGGCAAGAAATGAGTGGCCGACACAGAGAGGCGCGGACAGCAGTTCACACATAAATTCCGGTCGAATGACAATCGCCAAATGTTTTGAGTAACAGACGTCTATTTCCACTCACGGCAGTTTGAAGACTGGAAATCCTGAATGTTGCGAGTGGATAAACGTGTGGGGATAGCCTAGTAAAGGAGACCTTTGAAGTGAATGTTTGACAATCAGATGAAAACATCATGACTGGTTGTGTTTATGCCACAATAAAAGGGTAATACATTTTAGAAGTTAAATGACATATCTTTACGACTACGCCCACAGAGATCCTATTGAGTTAATCGTGCACAAATGTTGGTGCAAGCATGCACATATGGTTCCTCTGGATAGGTAACTATACTCTTAGGGAAGGAGATCCACAAGGCACTTCAGTAATAACACACCACCTTTCCACCCCCCATCATTCACAGTGTTAGAGGCAGAGTCAAGTCCCTCTTGTAGTATTACACAAAGAAAGCATTGGAGAATTTGGTAGGGAGATAGAGAGCGAGCGAAATGATTGATCACATGACGGAGCAGCACTGGCAGGTCTTGCGTTTGGGAGCCACACCGACCCCTCCCTCCGCCTCTCCCCTGGTAGCGGTCAGTGTCTCTGGGGCGGCTGGAGCCTGCTCCCCCAGGGCCAGGGTCTGGGCCTTGGATGGGAACAGCAGGGGCTCCTGCTCAGGCTCTGCCTCGGTCCAGGGCTCCACTAGGGACACCTCCAGGAAATGAATTCTACTTTACCCCTGGTTCTATCAAAGCAGAGTGGAAGTGGAACCTACTTTTGGAAGTGCAGGGGTTGAGGGGGTTGGTGATGTGGCAGGACAGACAGACGTGGAGGGAGCAGCGAACCCCTTTATTCTGGGGCTGGGTGGGTGTGTGTTTTAGGATACACTCGTTGTGGTAGAACTTCCCACATACAGGCACCATGCACCTCTTCACACCGTCGCCAGACTTCTTACACACAAAGCATGTGCGGACACCTGCTATGGAAATGATACACTCTTAGCTTTGTGATACACCAAAGCAGC
This sequence comes from Salmo trutta, assembly GCF_901001165.1. Classification (NCBI taxonomy): domain Eukaryota; kingdom Metazoa; phylum Chordata; class Actinopteri; order Salmoniformes; family Salmonidae; genus Salmo; species Salmo trutta. The sequence continues at coordinate 34,898,131 of NC_042969.1, read as the reverse complement.
TTACATACACCTTAGCCAAATACATTTAAACTCAGTTATTCACAATCCCTGACATTTAATCCTAGTAAAAATTCCCTGTCTTAGGTCAGTTAGGATCACCACTTCATTTTAAGAATGTGAAATGTCAGACTAATAGTAGAGAGAATGATTTATTTCAGCTTTTATTTCTTTCATCACATACCCAGTGGGTCAAAAGTTTACATACTCTCAACTAGTATTTGGTAGCATTGCCGTTGAATTGTTTAACTTGGGTAAAACGTGTCGTATAGCCTTCCACAAGCTTCCCACTGTAAGTTGGGTGAATTTTGGCCCATTCCTCGACAGAGCTGGTGTAACTGAGTCAGGTTTGTAGGCCTCCTTGCTCGCACGCGCTTTTTCAGTTCTGCCCACAAATGTTCTATATGACTGAGGTCAGAGCTTTGTGATGGCCACTCCAATACCTTGACTTTGTTGTCCTTATGCCATTTTGCCACAACTTTGGAAGTATGCTTGGGGTCATTGTCCATTTTGAAGACTCATTTGTGACCAAGCTTTAACTTCCTGACTGATGTCTTGAGATGTTGCTTCAATATATGCACATACTTTTCCTTCCTCATGGTGCCATCTATTTTGTGAAGTGCACCAGTCCCTCCTGCAGCAAAGCACCCCCACAACATGATGCTGCCACCCCCGTGCTTCACGATTGGGATGGTGTTCGTCGGCTTGCAAGCCTCCCCCTTTTTCCTCCAAACATAACGATGGTCATTGTGGCCAAACAGTTCTATTTTTGTTTCATCAGACCAGAGGATATTTCTCCAAAAAGTACGATCTTGGTCCCATGTGCAGTTGCAAACCGTAGTCTGACATTTAAATGGCGGTTTTGGAGCAGTGGCTTCTTCCTTGCTGAGCAGCCTTTCAGGTTATGTCAATATAGGACTCGTTTTACTGTGGATATACATACTTTTGTACCCGTTTCCTCTAGCATCTTCACAAGGTCCTTTGCTGTTGTTCTGGGATTGATTTGCACTTTTCGCACCAAAGTACGTTCATCTCTAGGAGACAGAACACATCTCCTTCCTGAGCGGTATGACGGCTGCGTGGTCCCATGGTGTTTATACTTGCGTACTATTGTTTGAACAGATGAACGTGGTACCTTCAGCCATTTGGAAATTCCTCCCAAGGATGAACCAGACTTGTGGAGGTCTACATGTTTTTTTCTGGGGTCTTGGCTGATTTCTTTTGATTTTCCCATGATGTCAAGCATGAGTTTGAAGGTAGGCCTTGAAATACATCCACAGGTACACCTCCAATTGACAGAAATTATGTAAATTAGCCTATCATAAGCTTCTAAAGCCATGACAGAATTTTCAGGAAATGTTCAAGCTGTTTAGGCACAGTCAACTTAGCGTATGTAAACTTCCAACTAGAGGTTGACCGATTAATTAGGGCCGATTTCAAGTTTTCATAAAAATAGGAAATCGGTATTTTTGGATTTTTTTTTTTTTTTTTTTACACCTTTATTTAACTAGGCAAGTCAGTTAAGAACACATTATTATTTTCAATGACGGCCTAGGAACGGTGGGTTAACTGCCTTGTTCAGGGGCAGAACGACAGATTTTTACCTTGTCAGCTCGGGGATTCAACCTTGCAACCTTACGGTTAACTAGTCCAACGCTCTAACCACCTGCTTTACATTGCACTCCACGAGGAGCCTGCCTGTTACGTGAATGCAGTAAGAATCCAAGGTAAGTTGCTAGCTAGCATTAAACTTATCTTATAAAAAACAATCAATCAATCATAATCAGTAGTTAACTACACATGGTTGATGATATTACTAGTTTATCTAGCCTGTCCTGCGTTGCATATAATTGCTTAGGTACACGTTGCTCCAACCATAAACATCAATGCCCTTCTTAAAATCAATACACAAATATATATTTTAAACCTGCATATTTAGTTAATATTGCCTGCTAACATGAATTTCTTTTAACTAGGGAAAATGTGTCACTTCTCTTGCAAACAGAGTCAGGGTATATGCAGCAGTTTGGGCCGCCTGGCTCGTTACGAACTGTGAAGACTATTTCTTTCTAACAAAGACAGCCGACTTCGCCAAACGGGGGATGATTTAACAAAAGCGCATTTGCGAAAAAAGCACAATCGTTGCACGACTGTACCTAACCATAAACATCAATGCCTTTCTTAAAATCAATACACAGAACTATATATTTTTAAACCTGCATATTTAGCTAAAAGAAATCCAGGTTAGCAGGCAATATTAACCAGGTGAAATTGTGTCATTTTGCGTTCATTGCACGCAGAGTCAGGGTATATGCAACAGTTTGGGCCGCCTGGCTTGTTGCGAACTAATTAGCCAGAATTTTACGTAATTATGACATAACATTGAAGGTTGTGCAATGTAACAGGAACATTTAGACTTAGGGATGCCACCCGTTAGATAAGATACGGAACGGTTCCGTATTTCACTGACCGGAAAAACGTTTTGTTTCGAGATGATAGTTTCCGGATTCGACCATATTAATAACCTAAGGCTCGTATTTCTGTGTGTTATAATTAAGTCTATGATTTGATAGAGCAGTCTGACTGAGCAATGGTAGGCAGCAGCAGGCTCGTAAGCGTTCATTCAAACAGCACTTTCGTGCGTTTTCCAGCAGCCCTTCGCAATGCTTCAAGCATTGCGCTGTTTATGACTTCAAGCCTGTCAACTCCCAAGATTAGGCTGGTGTAACCGATGTGAAATGGCTAGCTAGTTAGGTGGGTGCGCGCTAATAGCGTTTCAAACGTCACTCGCTCTGAGACTTGGAGTAGTTTTTCCCCTTGCTCTGCATGGGTAACGCTGCTTCGAGGGTGGCTGTTGTCGATGTGTTCCTGGTTCGAGCCCAGGTAAGAGCGAGGAGAGGGACGGAAGCTATACTGTTACACTGGCAATACTAAGTGCCTATAAGAACATCCAATAGTCAAAAGGTATATGAAATACAAATCGTATAGAGAGAAATAGTCCTATAATTCCTACAATAACCTCAACCTAAAACTTCTTACCTGGGAATATTGAAGACTCGTGTTAAAAGGAACCACCAGCTTTCATATGTTCTCATGTTCTGAGCAAGGAACTTAAATGTTAGCTTTTTTACATGGCACATATTGCACTTTTACTTTCTTCTCCAACACTTTGTTTTTGCATTATTTAAACCAAATTGAACATGTCTCATTATTTATTTGAGGCAAAATTGATTTTATTGATGTATTATATTAAGTTAAAATAAGTGTTCATTCAGTATTGTTGTAATTGTCATTATTACAAATAAAAAAATAAAAAAATGTCCGATTAATCGGTATCGGCTTTTTTTGGTCCTCCAATAACCGGTATCGGCGTCGAAAAATCATAATCGGTCAACCTCTACTTCTGACCCCCTGGAATTGTGATACAGTGAATTATAAGTGAAATCTGTCTGTAAACAATTGTTGAAAAAATTACTTGTGTCATGCACAAAGTAGATGTCCTAACCGACTTACCAAAACAATAGTTTGTTAACAAGAAATTTGTGGAGTGGTTGAAAAACGAGTTTTAATGACTCCAACCTAAGTGTATGTAAACTTCCGACTTCAACTGTACATTGTGGGTATAGAAACAGAATACCTCTGTCAGATGCAGAGATAACATCTATGAGCATGACAGTATCACTGTACAGGTGTAAGAACTCAGTAACAGTGTTAAGCCAAGGTGAATATGTGTATAGGTGAGGCTGCACCAGGTCTACATGACTCCTGTAAGATTAAAATGGTGCCAGGTAGCCTAGCGGTGAAGAGCATTAGACCAATAACCGAAAAGTTGCTGGTTCGAATCCCCGAGCCGAATAGGTGAAAAATCTGTCGATGTGCCTTTGAGCAAGGCACTAAACCCTAATTGCTCCTGTAGGTTGTTTTGGATAAGAGCGTCTGCTAAATGAGTCAAATGTAAATGGACAGCCAGGTGTACAGGGATAGGTAGAGACTCACCTTTAGTGCATTCACAACAGATGAACTTCCCTCTAGGGGCTTCCGATAGGCCGATACACTGCAGGTGGAACGCCCCACAGCACTGACCCTCACACAGCAGCAGCTCACCTGTCCTCTCACACACCTGCAAGACACACACACACACACACACTTTAGTCTTGCGTTACGATACTCCCAAATCTCATTCATCCCTCGGCTATTAGGAACAGTTATTTCTGAACTAATGTGAGAAAGCCTGGAAATAAAACTTAGAGCTATTTTTACTGTTCCTGCCTCTACAAAATAGAAAGGTTGTGGCATGTTGTTGGTTGACCGACCTGACAGACATTCTCCTTCATGGATGCAGCTCCTCCTTTCTCTCCTGTGTTCCTCTTAGTGCTGGAGAACAGGGACCCTTCACCAGGGAGGGAGAAACTGTCATTCAGACCAGGAGAGAACACCTGGAAGAGAGGTGTTATTACACAACATATTGGTTAAGGTGTAGGGGTTTAGCACCCTGTTTTACAGCACTGGTACATTATACCTCAGGTGAATGCTGACATCATAGCATGAAACTAGTCATATTTTCACACAGGTTAAAAAAGGTGTTAATGCTGACCTCAGGTTTGGGTGTTCTCTCTCCGTTGGTGTGGCTCTCTCCTCCCACCCCAGGACTGATCTTCTCGGTCTCTTCCTTGGGGGTGGGGAGCACCGTAGGGCTAGAGGGCCAGGCGGAGGAGGATGCCTGCAGAGAAACCATGCTCTCTGGAGTTGTCAAGCTGGATACAGGCACTTCTTCCTTCATAGACTTAGCCTGTTATAGAAATGACATAGAATAACAGTCAAAGGTTTGGACACACCTACTGATTCAAGGGTTTTTCTTTATTTTTACTATTTCTACATTGTAGAATAATAGTGAAGACATCAAAACTATGAAATAACACATATGGAATCATGTAGTAACCAAGAAAGTGTTAAATCAAAATATATTTTATATTTGAGATTCTTCAAAGTAGCTACCCTTTGCCTTGATGACAGCTTTGCACACTCTTGGCATTCTTTCAACCAGCTTCATCTGGAATGCTTTTCCAACAGTCTTGAAGGAGTTCCCACATATGCTGAGCACTTGTTGGCTGCTTTTCCTTTACTATGCGGTCCAACTCATCCCAAACCATGTCAATTGGGTTGAGGTCGGGTGATTGTGAAGGCCAGGTCATCTGATGCAGCACTCCACTCCATCCTTCTTGGTAAAATAGCCCTTACACAGCCTGGAGGTGTGTTGGGTCATTGTCCTGTTGAAAAACAAATGATAGTCCCACTAAGCGCAAACCAGACGGGATGGCGCATTGCTGCAGAATGCTGTGGTAGCCATGCTTGTTAAGTGTGCCATGAATTCTAAATAAATCACTGACAGTGTCACCAGAAAAGCACCCCCACACCATCATCACACCTCCTCCTCCATGCTTTATGGTGGGAACCACACATGTGGAGAACATCTGTTCACCTATTCTGCGTCTCACAAAGACACGGCGTTTGGAAACAAAAATCTCAAATTTGGACTCATCAGACCAAAAGGACAGATTTCCACCGGTCTAATGTCCATTGCTTGTGTTTCTTGGCCCAAGCAAGTCTCTTCTTATTATTGGTGTCCTTTAGTAGTGGTTTCGTTGCAGCAATTTGACCATGAAGGCCTGACTCACGCAGTCTCCTCTGAACAGTTGATGTTGAGATGTGTCTGTTGAACTCTGTGAAGTATTTATTTGGGCTGCAATTTCTGAGGTGCAGTTAACTCGAATGAACTTATCCTCTGCAGCAGAGGTACAGTGGCTTGCAAAAGTATTCACACCCCTCTGCATTTTTCCTATTTTGTTGCCTTACAACCTGGAATGAAAATAGATTATTGGGGGGGTTTGTATCATTTGATGTACACAACATGCCTACCACTTCAAAAATGCAAAATATTTTTTTGTGAAACAAACAAGAACTAAGACAAAAAAAACGAAAACTTGAGCGTGCATCACTATTCACCCCCCAAATCCAATTCTTTGCAGAGCCACCTTTTGCTGCAATTATAGCTGCGAGTCTCATGGGGTATGTCTGTATAAGCTTGGCACATCTAGCCACAGGGATTTTTGCCCATTAATCAAATTGGATGAGTTCCGCTGGTGTCCAGCAATCTTTAAGTCATACCACAGATGTTCAATTGGATTGAGGTCTGGGCTTTGACTAGGCCATTCCAAGACATTTAAATGTTTCCCCTTAAACTACTCGAGTGTTGCTTTAGCAGTATGCTTAGGGTCATTGTCCTGCTGTAAGGTGAACCTCCGTCCAAGTCTCAAATCTCTGGAAGACTGAAACAGGTTTCCCTCAAGAATTTCTTTGTATTCAGCGCCCTCCATCATTCCTTCAATTCTTACCAGTTTCCCAGTCCCTGCCAATGAAAAACATCCCCACAGCATGATGCTGCCACCACCATGCTTCACTGTGGGGATGGTGTTCTCGGGGTGATGAGAGGTGGGATTGCGCCAGGTATAACGTTTTACTTGATGGCCAAAAAGATACATTTTATTCTCATCTGACCAGAGTACCTTCTTCGATATGTTTGGGGAGTCTCCCACATGCCTTTTGGTGAACACCAAACGTGTTTGGTTATTTTTGTCTTTAAGCAATGATCTCTTCCGTAAAGCCCAGCTCTGTGGAGTGTACGGCTTAAAGTGGTCCTATGGACAAATACGCCAATCTCCGCTGTGGAGCTTTGCAGCTCTTTCAAGGTTATCTTTGGTCTCTCTGTTGCCTCTCTGATTAATGCCCTCCTTGCCTGGTCCATGAGTTTTGGTGGGAGGCCCTCTCTTGGCAGGTTTGTTGTGGTTCCATATTCTTTCCATTTTAAATAATGGATTTAATGGTGCTCCGTGGGATGTTCAAAGTTTCTGATATTTTTTTATAACCCAACCCTGATCTGTACTTCTCCACAACTTTGTCCCTGACCTGTTTGGTGAGCTCCTTGGTCTTTATAGTGCCCCTTTCTTGGTGGTGCCCCTTACTTGGTGGTGTAGACTCTGGGGCCTTTCAGAACAGGTGTATATATTCTGAGATCACGTGACATATCATGTGACACTTTGACTGCACACAGGTGGACTTTATTTCACTAATTATATGACTTAAGGTAATTGGTTGCACCAGATCTTATTTAGGGGCTTCATAGCAAAGGGGGTGAATAAATATGCAAGCACCACTTGTCTGTTTTTTATTTTTCAGATTTTTTAAAAATAAGTTATTTTTTTCATTTCACTTCGCCAATTTGGACTAGTATGTCCATTACATACAATCCAAATAAAAATCCATTCAAATTACAGGTTGTAATGCAACAAAATAGGAAAAACACTAAGGGGGATGAATACTTTTGCAAGGCACTGTAACTCTGGGTCTTTCTTTCCTGTAGCTGTCCTCATGAGAGCCAGTTTCATCATAGCGCTTGATGGTTTTTGTGATGGCACTTGAAGTGCCAAAGTTCATGAAATTTTCCGGATAGACTGACCTTCATGTCTTAAAGTAATGATGGACTGTCGTTTCTCTTTGCTTATTTGAGCGGTTCTTGACAGAATATGGACTGGTCTTTTACCAAATAGGGCTATCTTCTGTATACCACCTTTACCTTGTCACAACAGATTGGCTCAAATGCAATTCGAAGGAAAGAAATTCCACAAATTAACTTTTAACAAGGCACACCTGTTAATTGAAATGCATTCCAGGTGACTACCTCATAAAGCTGGTTGAGATAATGCTGAGATAATGCTGAGTGTGCAAAGCTGTCATCAGGGCAAAAGGTGGCTACTTTGAAGAATCTCAAATATAACATATATTTTGATTTGTTTAACACTTTCTTGGTTACTACATGATTCCATATATGTTATTTCACCAACTACTTCTCCGACAGAGTTCAGTGTGTCAAATCTGAGGGCCTGTTGTCCGGGCCTCTGGAAGTCTCTATGGAGGTGCCACAGGGTTCAATTCTTGGGCCGACTCTCTTCTCTGTATATATCAATGATGTCGCTCTTGCTGCTGGTGAGTCTCTGATCCACCTCTACGCAGACGACACCATTCTGTATACTTCTGGCCCTTCTTTGGACACTGTTAACAACCCTCCAGACGAGCTTCAATGCCATACAGCCTTCCTTCCGTGGCATGCTCTTCAACCGATATCTGCCTGCACCTGCCCGCCCGTCCAGCACCACTACTCTGGACGGTTCTGACTTAGAATATGTGGACAACTACAAATACCTAGGTGTCTGGTTAGACTGTAAACTCTCCTTCCAGACTCACATAAAATATCTCCAATCCAAAGTTAAATGTAGAATTGGCTTCCTATTTCGTAACAAAGCATCCTTCACTCATGCTGCCAAACATACGCTCGTAAAACTGACCATCTTACCGATCCTCGACTTTGGCGATGTCATTTACAAAATAGCCTCCAACACTCTACTCAACAAATTGGACGCAGTCTATCACAGTGCCATCCGTTTTGTCACCAAAGCCCCATATACTACCCACCACTGCGACCTGTACGCTTTCATTGGCTGGCCCTCGCTTCATACTCGTCGCCAAACCCACTGGCTCCAGGTCATCTACAAGACCCTGCTAGGTTAAGTCCCGCCTTATCTCTGCTCGCTGGTCACCATAGCTGCACCCACCCATAGCACACGTTCCAGCAGGTATATCTCACTTGTCACCCCCAAAGCCAATTCCTCCTTTGGCCGCCTCTCCTTCCAGTTCTCTGCTGCCAATGACTGGAACGAACTACAAAACCTCTGAAACTGGAAACACTTATCTCCCTCACTAGCTTTAAGCACCAGCTGTCAGAGCAGCTCACAGATCACTGCATCTGTACATAGCCCATCTATAAATAGCCCAAACAACTACCTCTTCCCCTACTGTATTTACTTATTTATTTTGCTCCTTTGCACCCCAGTATTTCTACTTTGCACACTCATCTGTCAAATCTACCATTCCAGTGTTTTAATTGCTATATTGTATTTACTTCGCCACCATGGCCTATTTATTGCCTTTACCTCCCTTATCTCACCCCATTTTCTCACATTGTATATAGACTTATTTTTCTACTGTATTATTGACTGTATGTTTGTTTCACTCCATGTGTAACTCTGTGTTGTTGTATGTGTCAAACTGCTTTGCTTTATCTTGGGCAGGTCGCAGTTGTAAATGAGAACTTGTTCTCAACTTGCCTACCTGGTTAAATAAAGGTGAAATAAAAATAAATACATTTCATAGTTTTGATGTATTCACTATTATTCTACAATGTAGAGAATAGTAAAAATAAAGAAAACCCCTGGAATGAGTAGGTGTGTCCAAACATTTGACTGGTAGTGTAATTAGACCAGTTTCAGAGTGGTACTGTAGCAGTATAGATCTGTAAATATGGCTGTTGATTAGTTCATTCCGCCTTACCTGAGTGTCCCTGACTTCTGTTTTCATCTCTGTCTGTACACTCTGGTTCTTAAACTCCTTCTTTGGAGGACTGACTGACACTTCTTCTGTGGTGCATTCCAGGACCTTGTGAGACGGCTTCCTTGGCCTCTTCCTTTCCATGGATACTGGGTCTGGGGAATGACCAGACATTTAAATACCCCAAATCTACTGTATCTGAAAATATGAGGAGGATTTGTTTTCATTATCATAACTACTTTCCCCCAACGGAACTACTTTCCCCCAACGGAGCTACTTTCCCCCAACGGAGCTACTTTCCCCCAACGGAACTACTTTCCCCCAACGGAACTACTTTCCCCCAACGGAGCTACTTTCCCCCAACGGAGCTACTTTCCCCCAACGGAGCTACTTTCCCCCAAAGGAGCTACTTTCCCCCAAAGGAGCTACTTTCCCCCAACGGAGCTACTTTCCCCCAACGGAGCTACTTTCCCCCAACGGAGCTACTTTCCCCCAAAGGAGCTACTTTCCCCCAACGGAGCTACTTTCCCCCAACGGAGCTACTTTCCCCCAACGGAGCTACTTTCCCCCAACGGAGCTACTTTCCCCAATATAATATTTCTGCCTCTTGTATTACATAAGACAGCATTGCCGTATGAGAGATGTTTTTGGAGAAAAAAACATTTGACTGTCTGCTTACCAGAGGGCAGAGGAGGGTTTGTGCCATCAAATAATGAGTCAGTAGAGAAAGAGGTCACTGCTGGGGGTTGTTTGGATAATGATTCTATAACACGGTGGAGGACATCTTGAGACAGACTCTGTTTCAGCCCTGCTAGGGCCTGGGTTTTGGCTGGCTCCCCAGAGGTAGGGCCAGGGGTGAGGCTGGCTGGCTCCCCAGAGGTAGGGCCAGGGGTGGGGCTGGCTGGCTTCCCAGAGGTAGGGCCAGGGGTGGGGCTGGCTGGCTCCCCAGAGGAAGGGCCAGGGGTGGGGCTGGCTGGCTCCCCAGAGGAAGGGCCAGGGGTGGGGCTGGCTGGCTCCCCAGAGGTAGGGCCAGGGGTAGGGCTGGCTGGCTCCCCAGAGGTAGGGCCAGGGGTAGGGCTGGCTGGCTCCCCAGAGGTAGGGCCAGGGGTAGGGCTGGCTGGCTCCCCAGAGGTAGGGCCAGGGGTAGGGCTGGCTGTCTCCCCAGAGGTAGGGCCAGGGGTGGGGCTGGGTGTAGATGTGTACATTAGCAGGGCTGGGGCTGAAGAATGGCTCAGAGGGGCTTTGGAAGATTCCAGAGGTTTCTTTATTTTTTTCTTTGGGGAGAAGAATTGTTCCTCCTCTGTGGATTCCAGCAGTCTTTTGCTGGGTTTCCTCAGCCGTTTGTTTTCAGAATGTTCTGTGGGAATAAATAATTGATCAATCAATTAAATCTCTAAAAATAAAATAAAAAGCTAACATAAAACACTGCTGGTACTGAACCCCATTCAAGCCTTACCTGAGGTGTCATCTTGCTTCTCCATCTCCAGGTTAAGATCAGGGGAGCTAATGGGGTCTGGTGTCCCTCCCTGGCAGTCTCTGTAGACCCCATTCACTTCCGCAAGCCCCTGCGGTGAGGCCACCCCACCCAGGACCCCTGGATCCTTCCCAGGCTTCACTGGCCCCTGCTGCGCAAACGTCTGCCAGCGCTTCTTAGGGGCCACTTTGGTACCCGGGCTCTTGTCGGGGTAGGACGAGGAGTCAGCAGCAGAGGAGACAGAAGGAAGAGGAGGGGGGCTGAGGCCAGGCTCAGCCAGGTCAGCGTGCCCAGAGACAAACTCCCTCCCCCAGGCTAGGTCGGCCAACTCGGGAGAGAGACCACCGATGGTGGCCCTGAGCTTGGCTGGTGGCCTCTGCTTCCTCCGCTGCTGCTTCTCCACCGCGTTCGCCACCATCTGAGCCAGCACCGTTTTCCCTTCAAGTTTGTATGTGTCGTTTTTCATGATGGGTTTAGTTTTGGACTTGGGTTTGGCAGGTGTGCTCTTGGGTGTTGGCGAGCTCGCATGCTGGCCGTTTTGGATTTTGGTCCCCGTTGGTGTCCAGTCCCCGCCAGCAGCAGCGTTAAGGGGGTCGTCTGGTGGTTGGGCGGTGGCTATGACCATGGGTTCTTCCTGGATAAGGGCTTGCGAGGGAGGCATGGTCAGGGGCTTGCCCTCTTTCTCCCTGGTATCATGCATGTCCTTCAGGAGCATCAGGAAAGTACTGAACTTGTAATTAGGCTCAGGTTTAAAATTAGTGTTAGAGTTCCCAGAGTCGCTCTCCTCCTTCACTAGGGATTTGAATGACAGCTCCTTGATATCCTGGAAAGTGTCCATGGGAGAGAGAGAGGAGGTGGGGGAAGAACAGGAGGATATGTCTGAGACAATGTTCTCTTCCTTGACCTTAATAGGGGTTATGACAGGCTTACTGGACCCTGGAGTCACATCTTCAGAGTTTTTCCACGAGCCGTTGTGGAGGTGCTTCCAATCAGACTCGGCCTGTTTTTTAGGAGAGCTAGCAGAGGATCTGGCTTTGTCTGGTGAAGAATCCCTGCTAGTAGACAACTCTGTTCTGATCTGAACAATATCGCTCACATCATCATCGTCATAAGAATGCACATTAAGCCTATCGTTTGTCAAGTTTTGGCTTGAGGCCAGCAGAGCCTCTTTGAGATCTGTCTCTTCCTCTGCTTTCAGGGCCCTGGTCATCAGACGTCTGCTGGAAGGGAGATGCAGAGAGGGCTTATCAAGAGCATTTTTATTAGTCAGTTCATAAGAGCTGCCCAACTTCTGTTTTGACTGTAAAACATTTGTGTTTTTTGTAGTTCTGTAATTGAAAAGGGATTTGTTTACTAAAACGTTTGGGGATGAGGATGGGGAGATGGGATCTACATGCCTAGGAACCACCATGACCACATGCCTGTCTTTGTCCTTTTCAGGAGTAGGCCGCTCCTTATTGCCCCCTTTCTCTGCCTCATCTTTTGAGGGTTCAGACGGTTTCTCTGTGTCTTCTATAGCAGGTTTCTCGGACCGTTTGGGACGCACAATGGTTGGTACAGAATCCAGGTCTGCGTATGGAGAGTCCTTGGGATCTTCTTCTTTCAGTGGATCAGCTGAGGCAGCAGGCAATTGGTTGGCCAGGTCTAGGATGCTTTGTGACTCTGTGGGACTTCCAGCTATATGACCAAAGATCTCCGCTAAACCCTTCCTCTTCTTCTTCTGGCAGGGTTTCTTTTTGCTGCTACTGTCGTTCGCTACGGTCAGGTTGGCAGCAGGGGGATGTTCGTTTCTGTTGGGGGGAGGGCTGAAGGAGGGGGGTGCAGTGAGCATAGAGGAGGAACAAGAGGGTGCCTCGGATGGTTTTTCATCAGGCAGTGGAAAGGACACCCGCTCTTCATTGTCAGAGGGCATGGAAGAAGAGACAGCAGTATTCTTCAGCAGGTCAGGTAGGAGAAACTCAGCTTCCAGCACACCGACTTTCCACGACTCAAACAGACGCTTGGGTATCTACAGGGGAGAGATGATAGCCATCAAGAGACAAGCGGCCAACTGTCAAAGACAGTTATTTCTAAATTATACGGAGTTTGTGGAATAGACAGTATTAGAGTATAATCTTCCAGATATGTTTTGTGAGATATGCAATGAAACTATTCTGCACCTTTACAACAACAAAAGCAATTTGGGACTTGAAACATCACTATTAACAGCAACACACAATGCAATCTAAATGAAAAGCAACTGAAGTTGACAGTTGTCTGTAGTTAGTTACTGTGTATTTGTAGTCCTTTTCCCTCTGTTTCCCTCTCCGTCTCAGCACAGGCAGGGCTGTAAACTGCTCTCCCCCTGTGAAGGGGTAGGTAACTTTCCCAGGTACCCAGGCATGGTCTGCCATCTCCCCCAGAGTCTCCACGTAATACATACGACAAGGACGACGACTGGGGACTGGAACAACAGAAAACACAAAGACAACTTGTTTCAACATCGATATAAATATTATGAATGGTAAATGATGATATTAACTAGATCAAAAGAACGGGGCTCATAAGATTCTAACTGCTGGCCATTACACAAAGATGAAGCAAGCTGTCAGGCTGAGAGCTGATACATTGAGTTGAAGTAGTGTATAGATAACTATCTGAGGATGACCCCCATGCTATATACCACAAACTATGCCAACTTTGGAGTGAAAAACAACAACATAAGATCAAGATCAAGGTGGTTCTCTCTTGCTGTTATATCTCCCCACAGAACCCAGAGGAGAGCTTCCCTTCTTTCCCCACAGAACCCAGAGGAGAGCTTCCCTTCCTTCCCCCATAGAACCCAGAGGAGAGCTTCCCTTCTTTCCCCCACAGAACCCAGAGGAGAGCTTCCCTTCCTTCCCCCATAGAACCCAGAGGAGAGCTTCCCTTCCTTCCCCCATAGAACCCAGAGGAGAGCTTCCCTTCCTTCCCCCATAGAACCCAGAGGAGAGCTTCCCTTCCTTCCCCCACAGAACCCAGAGGAGAGCTTCCCTTCCTTCCCCCACAGAACCCAGAGGAGAGCTTCCATTCCTTCCCCCACAGAACCCAGAGGAGAGCTTCCATTCCTTCCCCCACAGAACCCAGAGGAGAGCTTCCATTCCTTCCCCCACAGAACCCAGAGGAGAGCTTCCCTTCCTTTCCACTTTTAAATCAATGCTTTATGCCCTGACAACCTTGTGATACATTTAGATCCAACACCAATAATACAACTTCCCACCTTTCATGTGTGTGTGTATCCCCTCCAGAGGATCTATGGTAACTCTACAGGGCCACCAGGGGCGGCGGTTGAACTTGGCCCAAACCAGATCTCCCTCCAAGTACTGCACTGCTGGGAGGGGCTTCTTCTTTGGGCTGTTGGGCTGAACAAAAACAAAGACCTTACTACACGTATAGGATCATTCCTTTGACAGTTCAAAACTTTTTAGAATCGAAAATTCAAAATGTGAAACATGGTCAATCGGCATATAGTGTATAAAACACCGAAACAATAAAATAAGAATGGCTCCTTGACAAATACTGTTCCAGGAGATTACACAGTATTTACAGAACTGTAGATAACATCCGATATATTTTCAGAGCTACCCAGGATGCATCTGCCCCTAGGGTTATTATTATCATTATGATTCTCAGTAAGAGAGAGAACTCACATTAGAGTTGGTTCCAACAGGTGAGATGAGACCATGGTCAAGTGTGTCTCCTGTCATCGCACTGTCACTGTCGGAGTCCTGGTCCATACTCCAGCCATCCCCCATGGACATGTCAGGCAGGGCACTTGGGCTCAGAGTAGGGTCCAGTTCAGATAGACTCTTAGACATCAGGTTGAGAACAGAGGGTTTGTATGTGCTGTTATGGTCTACCCCTGAACCAGAGGTGGTGTTAGAGTCTGTGACTGTTCTGTCTCTGGCGGACTTAGAAGAGTGTTGTTGAAAAGATACCAACTCTTCCTCCTCGTCGTCCTCATCCTCCCTGTCCCCACTGTCAAACAAGGTGGACTCGAAATGCAGGTATCCATTGGGGATGGGGGAGGAGCGCTCCAAACTATCAGAACTAACAGGAGAGAAACCATTCTGATCTCGGATGGAATCCTCGCAGGGTTCTGTCTCCTCGTTACCGGGAGAGGGGGGCAGTCGGACCAGGGGAGCCCCAAAACTAGAGCCTCCCACTGGGCTGTGAGAGTGCAAATGGTTCCTGGCGTCGAGATCCTTAGGCTGGGGCCCGGGTCCCAGATCAGACCCATGTCTGTGTACCATAGTGGAGAGATCCTGGAGCCTCAGCAGAGGACTGTAGCAGTGGGGCCTCTCCCTCTCTGCCTGGTTATACACATAGCTAGGTGCCTGTTTGAGGGAGGAGGTTGACAGTTGCATGGCCACCGACGGTTGGTCTGTTGAACCATGCTTGGTGCTGCTGTTACACTGGTTTCCATAGGAAGTGGAAACTGAGAGGCCATTGGGGGGCCTCAGCTTTGGCTGGCCTGAGCTGTACACTGTGGCTGATGCTGAGCGGCCCCGAACAGCCCGTCTGTATGACCGATTCATGTTGTCATGGCTCCTTCCTGTCATAGTAAAAGGAAATGCAAGTTAGGGTGGTCGAGGTTACAAAAGGTAAGTCTTCTAGTAAACAACCAGGTTTTTCCTATCCAGCTTCAGTGTGGTCAATTCATATGATTCAGGCTCATGCACTGTTTGAAATTGCTAATGTTACAAAACAAAACAAGTGTTAAAAAACGCAAAAATGTACATAAACCATACTGTCTGTAAATAACAACTCACAGACTACCGCCATGCACCGCATAGCCTACACTAATCAGACGACATTGCATGGCTTCCCCTCTGAAGGCCGTCCGTAGTTGCAGCAGAGAAGACAAAAAGATCAGGAAAACCCAGCGAGCGACCGGTGTGCTCTGCCCCGTTCACAGTCGAATCATATCTACTCGTTCTGTTTTTGTTAACAAAATAGAACGATCGCGAACACAAAAATGATAGAAGTGTGCAACACTGCTCACGCTGACAGCCTACCTGACTGTAGGGTAGTCAATACAGTCAAAGCCATCATACACAATGGTTCACACAAATTGCCTACAGAGCCTATAAAAACCGACATAGGAAGCTCCCATTCTAACTCACAAAAGGGCGGTTCAAAACGTTTAAAAACATCGTGTGAATTAAAAAACGCAAGAATCTTACCATTTGGAGCTCGGTCACAATAAAACCAACAGCGGGTCTTTCAGATTGGGGCATGAAGCGTATGTTTTTTTCGATTTGTGAAAGCGGATCTGCACAATCCCAGCAGTAGTAGGCCAAGAAAGACCCAGAGCTCTCATTCTCTCCCCTTCACCTCCTGTACTATCTCATCAGCTTCGACCTTAACAAAACAGAGTCACCAATGGACAAAATATAATTAAAGCCTTCCATTTTAGTGCATCAAAAGTCAGTGTAGCCTATACCTCCTTGGTCCCTAGCAATTACAATTTCATATTTACATGATTGTTTTGCGGGCTGTCGAATTGTGCCTCTGGTTATGTTAAAACAAGCCCTGCTCGACTAACTGGCTGTGTTGGCGAGCAGAGCTGAGCAACCAATCCGCACAGCCACCCAACCCCCAGTCTGCGGAGCCGCGGATCACAGCACGTCGGGCCGGGTACTCTCTCTCTCTCACCCTATCAGTCACTACACAACACTCTACAGTCACGCAGACAAATCCAGGTGCACCATCTCAAATAAAAGCGGGGGCTATGATGTATCCCCTCATGTGTTTTAGCCAACATACATGAAACCCTCGGCTAGATAATATAAGACTATTTATTATGGGGTTATGTGAGGGGATGGTATTCCGCACTGATAAACCATTGGTTTCCTTTTCCCAACAAAGGCGTAACTTGTTTCCTCCATTTTGGATAGCAGAAAGATAGAGACGAATCTGTGGCCACAACAAACGCGGATCAATAGTTCGCATGTGCTCGACGGGAAAAGAGCGCACGCTGATGAGGCCTGGTTAAAGTTTTAAAATAGACTATGCGCCATATTGCCTGACAGCAGAGAAAATAGGTCATGGCGCGTCAAAAACATGTCGGCGGCAATAAACATGTCAATGGTAGGGGCAAAGCCCCAAATTAAGTCGAACCCCTTGACATCATGCTGTCAATGAGGTGTAATGTAATATAATATTGTTATTTAGGCTAAATGCCTATCAGTTTCCCCCACGTATCCTGCAATAAATTCGCATTGAAATAACAACAGCAGCATATAAGGAGAATGCGCCTTGCATAGCGGCCACACAAAAGGCTCGCCATACTTGCAGTGGTGGCCTACCGCAACTGTAATAAACTCGCTTTGCACAATGCACACAACTGCTACATCGAAATGACAGTTGTCAAATAGGCTACAGACATTATTTTATAGCCAATTCGAATTAATCTTATTACCTGATAGGCAAGCTGCTCTTCATTGATGACCAATCTGCCGATTTGTAACCTTGCGAGGCCGTCACTCAGGAGACGGTGAACGAAGAAAAGGCACATGCAATGTCAGGGGCCCAGACAATAAGAAAATTAGATAGGATTTTTTTTCAAAGTGGCCAAATGTTTTTATGTTGAAATTATATGAAATGTCTTGTTCTTTTTTCCTCATTCAATATTGGTTTCTCAGTTCTATGAGATTCACAACACAGGCCATATGTGATTCTAGGCCCATGTAATACACCATACCCATGTTTATGTACATGTAACAGTGTAGGTTCCGTCCCAACCCGGGCTCGAACCAGGGACCCTTGCACACATCAACAACTGACACCCCACGAAGCATCGTTACCCATCGCGCCACAAAAGCCGTTGCAAGCGGAAACCCTTCTTCAAGTCTCAGAGCGAGTGACGTCACTGATTGAAATGCTATTAGCGCGCACCACTGCTAACTAACTAGCCATTTCACATCGGTTACATACATATATCTTCTTAGAAACATTATAATAGGATGTGAATGTCAGGATTAAAACAGAATTCCTTATATTGATCTTGAAGAGTAGTTGGACATGCAATCAGTGTTTTATAAAGGTGGGGTCCACTGGCCCATAGTGGGACCTGGACCCCATGATATGAAAACATGGACATAGGTCTTTGTCTGCACTTTACAAACACAATTGTCTATACTATTGTCAATAGACTACACACCATTAAAATATCAGTCAAGACAATATGATCATTTTGGAATTACCATTTCATTATTTTTTTTGGGGGGGGGGGGGGTCATACATACATTACAATATCGTTACACATACTCCACCACCTAGCATTTTCTCTCTAAAATTATAGCTCCTACTCAACAGCATAACGACATTTCATTCTGGGTTTGCTTTTATCAAGTGATAGTTACCGTGTAAGAACAAAGAATAATACATTACATTGAGAAGACAAAAACCATTAATATTTACAAAGTGTTAGAAATAACAATTGCTATGTCGTCAAAGAAGTATTATGAGAGGTTTTCAGATGCACAGTTCAAGCGAAATGACAGAAACTGTGTTATAACAATGTTATATCGCATTGAATCCAGTCCCATGTCTCGTAATGCTGCATATAAACACAAATGAAATACATGTCATACCAGACAACACAAAAAGACACAAACACTGCCACATGCACTCTGGGAGAAGCTTAAGATTCACGTTTTGCTAGTTTGTTTTGTGTTGTTTTCTACTCCGATGAATTTTTCAATGACAAGAAGACTACTAATAATAAAGCACATTATATCAGAGCATAACATAAACAGATGAATAAAACAGATCAGATATTTAAACATTTGAACAAAACAACAACCCTTCTCCAGACAGCGAGCATTTGAACAGATTATGATGAATAGTAGGCTATTTCTCTCATTCCTGTTGAGCTAAAGTATATTGATTGTATTTATTATATGTCTCACCATGCAATCTCTGTAAAATAAGATAACAAACTTATTGAGAAAAAAAAGAGAGCGATTTCAGTCTTTGGATAGGGACAGAGTAAATGGTGACGATATCAGCAGAGTACATTGAAGAGAGGAGGAGCCATTCTTAGGTAGCCAGTGCCAGACCTATCCAAAAGTCAACCCATATTTTGGCTACATGAGTCCCTTCTGGTCATCAACATCCTTTAGGACAAGCACTCAAATATGAGTTCTAGGCAATAGATAGAGACACAGGCATAACTACTCGTTAGTTTCCTCCACTTTGCCAGTAGACTCACGCAAGCCTCGTTTCTGCATCAGGGTGTATGGGAAAGGTGCCACTTCGCAGCTGGCATAGTCCAGTTTCTTGGCTCCGCCACCGCAGTTACTGAAGTCTAGTTTCTTGGTACCATCACAGCTCCCATACTCCAGTTTCTTGAGCCGAGCCAGAGTCTTGATGCTACCAGGAGGCCTGCCAGGGCTAACCTTGTAGCCCGCCGCTTTGGTTGTACCCAGAGGCCTGCCGGGACTGGTCTTGAACCCCGCAGCTTTCGTGGTCCCCAACGGACGTCCGGTGCTTGTCCGGTAACCGGCTGACTTAGTGGTCCCCGAGGGTCTCCCTCGACGGCCGGATTTGACGACACTTCCTTTTTTTTTCTTGGAGCTCTCTGGCCCTGTTGGAGCCTCACTGGGCCCTCGGATCCTCACTGTCTGAGCGTGGAACTCATTCTGGGTCTCTTGTTGCATTTGACACGGCATGGGTTTGTGCATGCCCTGTGGAAGAGGGGGTAGGTTAGGGCGAGGCAGCTGTAGAGTAGGAGGTGGGGGCGAAGGGTAGAATTTGTTGGATTGCGAGCTACATAAGTCAAAGTGGCTGGTTGGGTGTTGACATTCCTCTGCAAGGCCACTCATGCAATAGTCATTGCTGCTGCTAGTGACTTGGTGCATCATTTTCTGTTGAGGGGTACACATGAAAGGTAAACAGGTTCAGCATTGGTATGTGTGACACAGAATTACTTGCATGCACAAAAACACACACATAAACGCACGCACGCACACACACACATACACAAAATAAAAACCTAATATGGTGATGCACATCACAACACTATGTGATAGATATGTTATAAAGTATCTATTCTATTCGCTAACATCTTGTCCAATTCGAACAGGCTATTGTGTTGCAAAACCATATCCGGTGTTAATGCAATATGCAACATACTGAGAAGTGTCTCGCTATTATGCGTTTACAAACCCAAAAATACAACAGCTGTATAATGAGGCAATGGGCGCTACTACAATGCAATACACGAATAAAACTGCTGCATTTCCAAGTACATTTTGAGAACATAAAAACGATAAAATCACAAACCTAATTTGAAGGCGGATCATGGAATGCAATGGGTTAAATATGAAACGGATAGATTTTCCATTCTTGACCGCCACAACATCATGATACAAACGGATGCATTCTACGCCCTATAATCCATGGATATTGACATGATCCTGGTTTACATTATGCGCCGGGTATTTCATCTTTATTTAATCTTCTAGGACAGAGGTTTAAATGAGAAAGGTAGCCATTTTCGTCTGATTTCTTTTTTTATAAAATAGGAGGGGATCAAAGCGCATGCGCGCGGGACTTCAAGGAAACGTGCCCTATAAAGCCATTCACAATAATAATAATAATACAAAAAACATGTAATCCTGCCATAATGCGATCAGAAATATAGGATATTATGCATTTCGTTCGTAATCCTGGTTTTGAAATCGTGGACATTGTGTCCATGAAATGAACGCAGATGTTGAAGAAACGGTCGTCACTAGTTACCACAGCTACAGTCATAAACCCCGCCTATTTCTACAATTTATCTTCTTAAAATGTGAACCACATTGCTTAACATTAACCACATTGCTAACTTTATGCCTAACCCCAACCTTATATTAAGACCAAAAAGCTAATTTGTGTTTTCATGAAGTTTTACGATATAGGCAACTTTGACTTTGTGGCTGTGGTAACTAGTGGAAACCTTTCGAAACAGGTTTATGAATACTGTACTTTCAGTAGGTGGTAGCATAACAATGATTAATTTAAGTACAGGATTAAAAACATGCTTAATCTACTAAACCGTGTAATCTAACTAAAATTGACCTGACGTTAGTGGAAAAGCAATCTAATGTACAGAACTCAGATCAGTTTTTCCTGTAAAGTATCATACATTTGTGTAGTCAGCTCAGCTATCCCCATTGAGACCGTGTCTGTGCCTCGACCTAGGTTGGGCAAAACTAAGCATGGCGGTGTTCGCTTTAGCAATCTCACTAGAATAAAGACCTCCTCCATTCCTGCCATTATTGAAAGAGATCGTTATACCTCACATCTCAAAATAGGGCTACTTAATGTTAGATCCCTCATTTCAAAGGCAGTTATAGTCATTGAACTAATCACTGATCATAATCTTGATGTGATTGGCCTGACTGAAACATGGCTTAAGCCTGATGAATTTACTGTGTTAAATGAGGCCTCACCTCCTGGTTACACTAGTGACCATATCCCCCGCGCATCCCGCAAAGGCGGAGGTGTTGCTAACATTTACAATAGCAAATTTCAATTTACAAAAAAACAACAACGACGTTTTCATCTTTTGAGCTTCTAGTCATGAAATCTATGCAGCCTACTCAATCACTTTTTATAGCTACTGTTTACAGGCCTCCTGGGTCATATACAGCGTTCCTCACTGAGTTCCCTGAATTCCTATCGGACATTGTAGTCACAGCAGATAATATTCACATTTTTGGTGACTTTAATATTCACGTGGAGAAGTCCACAGACCCACTCCAAAAGGCTTTCGGAGCCATCATCGACTCAGTGGGTTTTGTCCAACATGTCTCTGGACTTACTCACTGCCACAGTCATACTCTGGACCTAGTTTTGTCCCATGGAATAAATGTTGTGGATCTTAATGTTTTTCCTCATAATCCTGGACTATCGGACCACCATTTTATTACGTTTGCAATCGCAACAAATAATCTGCTCAGACCCCAACCAAGGAGCATCAAAAGTTGTGCTATAAATTCTTAGACAACCCAAAGATTCCTTGATGCCCTTCCAGACTCCCTCTGCCTACCCAAGGACATCAGAGGAAAAAATCACTTAATCACCTAACTGAGGAACTCAATTTAACTTTGTGCAATACCCTACATGTAGTTGCACCCCTAAAAACTAAAAACATTTGTCATAAGAAACTAGCTCCCTGGGTATACAGAAAATACACGAGCTCTGAAGCAAGCTTCCAGAAAATTGGAACGGAAATGGCGCCACACCAAACTGGAAGTCTTCCGACTAGCTTGGAAAGACAGTACCGTGCAGTATCGAAGAGCCCTCACTGCTGCTCGATCATCCTATTTTTCCAACTTAATTGAGGAAAATAAGAACAATCCAAAATGTATTTTTGATACTGTCGCAAAGCTAACTAAAAAGCAGCAATCCCCAAGAGAGGATGGCTTTCACTTCAGCAGTAATAAATTCATGAACTTCTTTGAGGAAAAGATCATGATCATTAGAAAGCAAATTACGGACTCCTTTTTAAATCTGCGTATTCCTCCAAAGCTCCGTTGTCCTGAGTCTGCACAACTCTGCCAGGACCTAGGATCAAGGGAGACACTAAAGTGTTTTAGTACTATATCTCTTGACACAATGATGAAAATAATCATGGCCTCTAAATCTTCAAGCTGCATACTGGACCCTATTCCAACTAAACTATTGAAAGAGCTGCTTCCTGTGCTTGGCCCTCCTATGTTGAACATAATAAACGGCTCTCTATCCACTGGATGTGTACCAAACTCACTAAAAGTGGCAGTAATAAAGCCTGTCTTGAAAAAGCCAAACCTTGACCCAGAAAATATAAAAAACTAATCGGCCTATATCGAATCTTCCATTCCTCTCAAAAATTTTAGAAAAAGCTGTTGCACAGCAACTCACTGCCTTCCTGAAGACAAACAATGTATACAAAACGCTTCAGTCTGGTTTTAGACCCCATCATAGCACTGAGACTGCACTTGTGAAGGTGGTAAATGACCTTTTAATGGTGTCAGACCGAGGCTCTGCATCTGTCCTCGTGCTCCTAGATCTTAGTGCTGCTTTTGATACCATCGATCACCACATTCTTTTGGAGAGATTGGAAACACAAATTGGTCTACACGGACAAGTTCTGGCCTGATTTAGATCTTATCTGTCGGAAAGATATCAGTTTGTCTCTGTGAATGGTTTGTCCTCTGACAAATCAACTGTAAATTTTGGTGTTCCTCAAGGTTCCGTTTTAGGACCACTATTGTTTTCACTATATATTTTACCTCTTGGGGATGACATTCGAAAACATAATGTTAAATTTCACTGCTATGCGGATGACACACAGCTGTACATTTCAATGAAACATGGTGAAGCCCCAAAATTGCCCTCGCTAGAAGCCTGTGTTTCAGACATAAGGAAGTGGATGGCTGCAAACTTTCTACTTTTAAACTCGGACAAAACAGAAATGCTTGTTCTAGGTCCCAAGAAACAAAGAGATCTTCTGTTAAATCTGACAATTAATCTTGATGGTTGTACAGTCGTCTCAAATAAAACTGTGAAGGAACTCGGCGTTACTCTGGACCCTGATCTCTCTTTTGAAGAACATATCAAGACTGTTTCAAGGACAGATTTTTTCCATCTACGTAACATTGCAAAAATCAGAAACTTTCTGTCCACAAATGATGCAGAAAAATTAATCCATGCTTTTGTTACTTCTATGTTGGACTACTGCAATGCTCTACTTTCCGGCTACCCGGATAAAGCACAAAATAAACTTCAGTTAGTGCTAAATACGGCTGCTAGAATCCTGACTAGAACCCAAAAAATTGATCATATTACTCCAGTGCTAGCCTCCTACACTGGCTTCCTGTTAAGGCAAGGGCTGAACTCAAGGTTTTACTGCTAACCCACAAAGCAATACATGGGCTTGCTCCTACCTATCTTTCCGATTTGGTCCTGCCGTACATACCTACAGGTACGCTACGGTCACAAGACGCAGGCCTCCTAATTGTCCCTAGAATTTCTAAGCAAACAGCTGGAGGCAGGGCTTTCTCCTATAGAGCTCCATTTTTATGGAATGGTCTGCCTACCCATGTGAGAGATGCAGACTCAGTCTCAACCTTTAAGTCTTTACTGAAGACTCATCTCTTCAGTGGGTCCTATGATTGAGTGTAGTCTGGCCCAGGAGTGTGAAGGTGAACGGAAAGGCTCTGGAGCAACGAACCGCCCTTGCTGTCTCTGCCTGGCCGGTTCCCCTCTCTCCACTGGGATTCTCTGCCTCTAACACTATTACATGGGCTTAGTCACTGGCTTATTGGTGTTCTTCCATGCCGTCCCTAGGAGGGGTTCGTCACTTGAGTGGGTTGAGTCACTGACGTGGTCTTCCTGTCTGGGTTGGCGCCCCCCCTTGGGTTGTGCCGTGGCGGAGATCTTTGTGGGCTATACTCGGCCTTGTCTCAGGATGGTAAGTTGGTGGTTGAAGATATGTCTCTAGTGGTGTGGGGGCTGTGCTTTGGCAAAGTGGGTGGGGTTATATCCTTCCTGTTTGGCCCTGTCCGGGGGTATCATCGGATGGGGCCACAGTGTCTCCTGACCCCTCCTGTCTCAGCCTCCAGTATTTATGCTGCAGTAGTTTATGTGTCGGGGGGCTAGGGTCAGTCTGTTATATCTGGAGTATTTCTCCTGTCTATCCGGTGTCCTGTGTGAATTTAAGAATGCTCTCTCTAATTCTCTTTCTCTCTTTCTTTCTTTCTCTCTCTCGGAGGACCTGAGCCCTAGGACCATGCCTCAGGACTACCTGACATGATGACTCCTTGCTGTCCCCAGTCCACATGGCCGTGCTGCTGCTCCAGTTTCAACTGTTCAGCCTGCGGCTATGGAACCCTGACCTGTTCACTGGACGTGCTACCTGTCCCAGACCTGCTGTTTTCAACTCTCTAGAGACAGCAGGAGTGGTAGAGATACTCTCAATGATCGGCTATGAAAAGCCAACTGACATTTACTCTTGAGGTGCTGACTTTTAGCACCCACGACAACTACTGTGATTATTATTATTTGACCATGCTGGTCATTTATGAACATTTGAACATCTTGGCCATGTTCTGTTATAATCTCTACCCGGCACAGCCAGAAGAGGACTGGCCACCCCTCATAGCCTGGTTTCTCTCTAGGTTTCTTACTAGGTTTAGGCCTTTCTAGGGAGTTTTTCCTAGCCACCGTGCTTCTACACCTGCATTGCTTGCTGTTTGGGGTTTTAGGATGGTTTTCTGTACAGCACTTTGAGATATCAGCTGATGTAAGAAGGGCTATATAAATAAATTTGATTTGATGATTTGGACTGATCATAATTTTAGGTAGGCTAATTAACTTGTGAAGTTTATTATGTGAGCTTACTCAGAAACAATTTAATAAACTAGTATAGACCTACTACTTATTGATTTTATCTCAGACCTTTACAGCATACTGGACTCATAGAGTGCTACTCTCTCAAGATATCTTGTTGGGGTGGGTGACTCTTTGAACTTACAATGGCTAGCCCCAAGTCATTATATTTTTTTCTTGTGCTTTATTCTATTTGTCTCATGACTCCTGTGTGCTTTGTTGACTATGAACTTGCTTGTTTTCCCAACCGTGGAACAGACTATGTTTGTTACCACACTCGGGACTCTGAGTCTCTATTGATTACACAGACTTCCCATCCTATTCTAACAACCTCTCGCCGGCTTTGTATTCATGTTACCGGATGAAATTGCTGTATAATATGATCTTGTTGCCATCTGATGCACATTCAAATGTCATAAAAAAATCAACACTGCAGAGCTCTCCCTGTCCTCTGCCGTGCCCTGATTGTATTACTACTGATGATATCTGGAAATGTTCATGTAGACCCTGGCCCATCTACTGTTGCTAGCCCCAATTCTGACTTGTGCTCTGATATCGGCTTCACTGATTTCTGCTCTCATAAAAGCCTGGGTTTTCTGCACATTAACACTAGAAGTCTATTACCTAAAATTGATCAATTGAAAGTGTGGGTTCACAGGTCCAATCCAGATGTGTTGGTCATTACTGCCCGGGCGGCAGGTAGCCTAGTGGTTAGAGCGTCGGGCCAGTAACCTAAAGGTTGGCAGATTGAATACCCGAGCTGTTCTGCCCCTGAACAAGGCAGCGAACCCACTGTTCCTAGGCCGTCATTGTAAAAAATAATTTGTTCTTAACTGACTTGACTAGTTAAATAAAGGTTAAATAAAAAATGTACTTACTGAGACGTTGAACACTGATGTTAACCTTTCTGGTTATAACCTTTTTTGGCAAGATAGATCGGCCAAAGCTGGTGGAGTGGCAATCTTTACCAAGGATCACCTTCAGTGCTCAGTTGTCTCCACCAAGTCTGTCCCCAAACAATTTGATTTCCTGGTTTTAAGCATTAAACTTTCAAATAGCTCTTTGTTGACTGTTTCTGGGTGTTACCACCATCAGCACTGGCCTGTGCCCTACCAACCTGAAGCTCTCTCCTGGCCCCTTACACTAAGTCTGAATTTGTCCTGTTAGGTGACCTAAACTGGGACATGCTTAAACCACCTGACCAAGTCCTAAAGCAATGGTACTCCCTAAACTTTTCTCAGATTATTACCAATCCCACAAAGTATGACCCCAAACA
Source organism: Salmo trutta (assembly GCF_901001165.1). Classification (NCBI taxonomy): domain Eukaryota; kingdom Metazoa; phylum Chordata; class Actinopteri; order Salmoniformes; family Salmonidae; genus Salmo; species Salmo trutta. The sequence goes on along the minus strand of NC_042969.1, from coordinate 34,871,561 downwards.
CCCAGAAAATGCTACTCTCCTCGATGTTATCCACACAAATAATCCTGATAGGTATCAGTCTGGTGTTTTCTGTAATGACCTTAGTGATCATGGTTTTACAGCCTGTGTTCGTAATGGCTGCTCAGTGAAACGACCTGTCCGGATTTGTCATAGACGCTTGCTGAAAAACTTTAATGAGCAAGCCTTCCTTCATGACCTGGCATCTGTAAATTGGTATAGAATCAGCTTGATCCCCTCTGTCGAAGACGCTTGGACCTTCTTTATTGATATTTTCAGTGGTATTGTTAACAAACGCCCCCATAAAGAAAATGATAATTAAAAACAGGTTCAGCCCCTGGTTCGACCGTGATCTGGCAGAGTTACACCACCTCAAGAATTGCATTTGGCGAAAGGCTCGGCATATGCATACTCAGGCTGACTGGCTCTCGTTCAGGCAAATGAAAAATAAGTGCACTCAGGCTATCCAGAAGGCCAAAGTTTGTTACTTTAAGGAGCAGATCTCTCTCTGTGAGTCTAATCCCAAGAAGTTCTTGAAAATGGTTAAAGACCTAGAGAATAAACCCTCCTCCTCACAGCTGCCCATGTCCCTTAATGTTGATGATGTGGTTGTTACTGACAAGGAGCACATGGATGAGCTCTTTAATGACTACTTCATTAAGTCCGGATTCCTATTTGACTCCGCCATGCCTCATTGCCCGTCTAATATTTCCCCATCTCCCACCCCTTCTAATGTGACTAGCCCCAATGCTCCTCCCTCTTTTTCCCCTGCCCTGCTACAAAGTTTCTCCCTGCAGGTGGTCACTGAGTCCGAGGTGCTAAAGGAGCTCCTTAAACTTTACCCCCCAAAAACATCTGAGTCAGATGGTATAGACCCTTTCTTCTTCAAGGTTGCGGCCCCTATCATCGCCAAGCCTATCTCTGACCTTTTTAACCTGTCTCTCCTCTCTGGGAAAGTTCCCATTGGTTGGAAGGCAGCCACGGTGGGTCCTTTCTTTAAAGGGGAGATCAAGCTGATGCTAACTGTTATAGGCCTATTTCTATTTTGCCCTGTTTATCAAAAGTATTGGGAAAACGTGTCAATAATCAACGGATTGGCTTTCTTGATGTCTACAGTATTCTCTCTGGTATGCAATCTGGTTTCCGCTCAGGTTATGAATGTCACTGCAATCTTCAAGGTCCTAAATGATGTCACCATTGCCATTGATTCTAAGCAATGTTATGCTTCTATTTTTAATAACTTGGCCAAAACTTTTGATACAGTAGACCATTCCATTCTTGTGGGCCGGCTAAGGAGTATTGGTGTCTCTGAGGGGTATTTGGCCTGGTTTGCTAACTACCTCTCTCAAAGAGTGCAGTGTATAAAGTCAGAACATCTGCTATCTCAGCGACTGGCTGTCACCAAGGGAGTACCCCAATGCTCGATCCTAGGCCCCATGCTCAACAGTATAGCTCAGGCAGTAGGAAGCTCGCTCATCCAATTCTATGCAGATTATACAGTCTTATACTCAGCTGGCCCCTCCCTGGAATTTGTGTTAAATGCTCTACAACAAAGTTTCTTAGTGTCCAACAAGCTTTCTCTACCCTTAACCTTGTTCTGAACACCTCCAAAAGAAAGGTCATGTGGTTTGGTAAGAAGAATGCCCCTCTCTCCACCGGTGTGATTACTACCTCTGAGGGTTCAGAGCTTGAGGTAATCACCTCATACAAGTACTTGGGAGTATGACTAGACTGTACACTGTCCTTCTCTCAGCACATAGCAAAGCTGAAGGCTAAAGTTAAATCTAGACTTGGTTTCCTCTATTGTAATCGCTCCTCTTTCACCCCAGCTGTCAAACTAACCCTGATTCAGATGACCATCCTACCCATGCTAGATTTGAGATGTAATTTATAGATCGGCAGGTAAGGGTGCTCTTGAGCGGCTAGATGTTCTTTATCCTTCGGCCATCAGATTTGCCAGCAATGCTCCTTATAGGGCAAATCACTGCACTCTATACTCCTCTGTAAACTGGTCATCTCTGTATACCTGTCGCAAGACCCATTGGTTGATACTTATTTATAAAACCCTCTTAGGCCTCATTTCCTCTTATCTGAGATACCTACTGCAGCCCTCATCCTCCACATACAACACCCATTCTACCATTCACATTAAAGGTCCCAAAAGCACACACATCCCAGGGTCGCTCGTCTTTCAGTTCGCTGCAGCTAGCGACTGGAACGAGCTGCAACAAACACTCAAACTGGACAGTTTTATCACCATCTCTTCATTCAAAGACTCAATCATGGACACTTACTGACAGTTGTGGCTGCTTTGTATGATGTATTGTTGTCTCTACCTTCTTGCCCTTTGTGCTGTTGTCTGTGCCCAATAATGTTTGTACCATGTTGTGCTGCTGCCATGTTGTTGTCATGTTGTTGTCATGTTGCTACCATGTTGTTGTCATGTTTTGCTGCCATGCTGTTGTTGTTGTCTTAGTTCTCTCTTTATGCAGTGTTGAGGTGTCTCTTGTCGTGAAGTGTGTTTTGTCCTATATTTTATTTTTGAATCCCAGCCCCTGTAGGAGGCCTTTTGGTAGGCCGTCATTGTAAAAAAGAATTTGTTCTTAACTGACTTGCCTAGTTAAATAAAGGTTACATAAAACAACAAATATTCAAGAAGTCAAGATGGTGCTGATAGACATGGCTGCCTTGTTTCAGGCTCCTAAGCAACTTTGAAGTATTTTATATTTTTTACGTTATTTCTCACGTTATTAGCCCAGAATGTTCTTTGCATTATTACATACAGCAGGAAATAACTTTTGGATATCTGGACTCCGACATTGCTCTTCTAAATATTTATACATTTCTTAATTCCATTATTTTACTTTTAAATGTGTGTGTTAAATATTACTCCACTGTTGGAGCAAGGAACACAAGCATTTCGCAATAACGTCGCTAAACATGTGTATGCGACCACTCTGGCTTTACGAGGCTACAATTCAACTAGCCTCACTCTGGCTTTGCAAATCAACACGAAACAAGCAAACAAATCCAGCGATTTTTATAATACATCATATTTAATATGAACATGACAACAGAAAGACTGGCTTTACTGTAATAATTTGTACTGTTAAGATCAAAGGAGGCAAGCAATAATATACAGTGCATTCAGAAAGTATTCAGACCTCTCGTCTTTTCCACATTTTGTTACGTTACAGACTTACTCTGAAATTGATTAAATTGTTTTTTCCCCCTCTTCAATCTACACACAACACCCCATAATGACATCACAACACCCCATAATGACATAGCAAAAACAGGTTTTTAGAAAGTTTTGCAAATGTTTTAAAGATAAAAAACAGAAATATCAGTACTTTGTTGAAGCAACTTTGGCAGTGATTACAGCCTCAAGTCTTCTTGGGTATGATGCTGAATCCTTGGCACAACTGTATTTGGGGAGTTTCTCCCATTCTTCTCTGCAGATCCTCTCAAGCTCTGTCAGGTTGCATGGGGAGTGTTGCTGCACAGCTATTTTCAGGTCTCTCCAGAGATGTTCGATCAGGTTCAAGTCCGGCCTCTGGCTGGGCCACTCAAGGACATTAAAAGACTTGTCCCGAAGCCACTCCTGCGTTGTCTTGGCTATGTGCTTAGGGTCATTGTCCTGTTGGAAGGTAAACCTTTGCCTCAGTGTGAGGTCCTGAGCGCTCTGGATCAGGTGTCATCAAGGATCTCTCTGTACTTTGCTCCGTTCATCTTTCCCTTGACCCTGACTAGTCTCCCAGTCCCTGCCACTGAAAAAATCCACACAGCATGATGCTGCCACCACCATGCTTCACAGTAGGGATGGTGCCAGGTTTCCTCCAGACGTGACGCTTGGCATTAGGCCAAACAGATCATTCTTGGTTTCATCAGACCAGAGAATCTTGTTTCTCATGGTCTGAGAGTCCTTTAGGTGCCTCCAAGAGGGCTGTCATGTGCCTTTTACTGAGGAGTGGCTTCTGTCTGGCCACTGTACCATAAAGGCCTGATTGGTGGAGTGCTGCAGAGATGGTTTTCCTTCTGGGAGGTTCTCCCATGCTTCCACACCTGCATTGCTTGCTGTTTGGGTTTTTTGGCTGGGTTTCTGTACAGCACTTTGTGACATCAGCTGATGTAAGAAGGGCTCTATAAATACATTCGATTGATTGATCTCCACAGAGGAACTCTGGAGGTCTATCAGAGTGACCATTGGGTTCTTGGTCACCTCCCTGACCAAGGCCCTTCTCCCCCGATTGCTCAGTTTGGCCAGGAGGCTAGCTCTAGGAAGAATCTTGGTGGTTCCAAAGTTCTTCCATTTAAGAATGATGGAGGTCACTGTGTTCTTGGGGACCTTCAATGCTGCAGACATTTTTTGGTACCATTCCCCAGATCTTTGCCTCGACACAATCCTGTCTCGGAGCTGTACAGACAATTCCTTCTACCTCATGGCTTGTTTTCTGCTCTGCCATGCACTGTCAACTGTGGGACCTTATATAGACAGGTGTGTGCCTTTCCAAATCATAATCAATCAATTGAATTTGCCACAGGTGGACTCCAATCAAGTTGTAGAAACATCTCGAGGACGATCAACGGAAACAGGGTGCACCTGATCTCAATTTAGTCTCATAACAAAGGGTCTGAATACTTATGTAAAGGTATTTGTTTTGTATATTTAATACATTTGCGCAAAAATGTCTAAAAACCTGTTTTCGCTTTGTCATTATGGGATATTGTGTGTAGATTGATGAATGAGACTGTAACGTAACAAAATTTGGAAAAAGTCAAGGGTTCTGAATACACTGTACATAAGCATTTCCCATTAACATTGTTCCACTACCCATTCATTCCCTATTGAGTCCATAGGGCTTAGCTCCAGTTGAAAAAAAAATCCCAAATGGCACCCTATTCCCTCAGCCTGGTCTCAGACATTTACATTTTGGTCATTTAGCAGACACTCTTATCTAGAGCGACTTACAGGTGCAATTAGGGTTACGTCCATTGCTTAAGGGCACATTGACAGATTGGTCACCTATTTGTCTCTGGTATTCGAATCAGCGACCTTTCCGTTATTGGCCCAACGCTCTTAACCGCTAGGCTACCTGCCCTACATAGGGCCCTGGTGTATGGGCCCTGGTCAAAAGTAGTGCACTACATAGGGAACAGGGTGCCATTTGGGACACAAGCCATGCCAATTCTTAGGTCTCCCTACTGATCTTGGTCAGTTTCTGGATCTTAGTCTCGGTAGACATGTACACATACTTGTCCCTGATGCTGACTGTCATTCCACCCAGGATGGAGGGGTCAGACTGGGCAGAGAGAGAACAGAAAAGACATTCCTTGCTGTCCCCAGTCCACCTGGCCATGCTGCTGCTCCAGTTTCAACTGTTCTGCCTGCGGCTACGGAACCCTGACCTGTTCACCGGACGTGCTTGTTGCACCCTCGACAACTACTATGATTATTATTATTTGACCATGCTGGTCATTTATGAACATTTTAACATCTTGACCATGTTCTGTTATAATATCCACCCGGCACAGCCAGAAGAGGACTGGCCACCCCTCATAGCCTGGTTCCTCTCTAGGTTTCTTCCTAGGTTTTTGGCCTTTCTAGGGAGTTTTTCCTAGGGAGTTTTTCCTAGCCACCGTGCTTCTTTCACATGCATTGCTTGCTGTTTGGGGTTTTAGGCTGGGTTTCTGTACAGCACTTTGAGATTTCAGCTGATGTACGAAGGGCTATATAAATAAATTTGATTCAGACTTGTAGCAACATGTACAAACCAGCTCATAATCACTATATTAATCTCTTTATTTCACATACTTTATTGGTGAGGATTTTAGTCAGGGGTAATGGAAACGTAAGCCTAAAATGTCAACGTTTCTGATTCTGTAGGTGGACACTGATTCCATTATTCTTTCATCCACTGTGGCTTGTTATGTCTATTCAGTATTAGCTATTCAGTAGCCTCCTCTGTGAGTTCCTAGTTCCTACCTTAGTCTCCAGCTTGAGCATCTCTCCTTTGGCCAGGAAGCCATTCAGAGCAACTCTCAGGTCTTTGAGGTTGGCAGCATCCAGAGGCTGTGAAAGATACACAGGATTAGGAAGATGTCAAATAAATGAAAATAATTCATCTGCAAATTATTAAATCCTGTAAATGTAAACAACATGTCAATTACATTTTAGTGTGGATTAATGTACATCTTGAGTTGGCTGATCTGGGATTAGATTAAATATATGTGTGTGTGTGTGTGTGTGTGTGTGTGTGTGTGTGTGTGTGTGTGTGTGTGTGTGTGTGTGTGTGTGTGTGTGTGTGTGTGTCAGTTCCTACCTGTGTGGTGGAGACAGTACAGAGGACCTCTTCACGGTGAGCACTCATCATCTTGCTGAAGGCTGAGATGATGTCAGAGATCAGCGTCAGATGGTCGTTATCAGCCATAACATCTGAGGAATGGAAGTAAAGATATTCAATTCAATTCAATACAAATGTAGTTATCTCCTGTGATGGAACATTTTATGTTTGTGCTTATCTAATAACCTATTTCTGTGTTCATGCAAGTGACTGATCGAACGAATCCTCACTATCAGTATCTGTAATTTGGCAGTACGCCCAGAACGAAAGGATATCTCAGTTTCAAGGTCTCAGCTTGGAGAGAAGAAGCCTCGTGAGGTATTGGTCTGTCACACGCATGACCCTGTATTGGTCTATCACATACATGAACCAAATGTTAGTGATGAATTAATTATGAATGATGAATGAGCTAAATCATGCAAATATAACTTGTCTGTATATAAGAGAACTAACGGGACTGACCCGGTGGAGCTCCTGATCGACATGTGTACATGGTGCATTGAGTTGGTTGGAACCTCTCCAGCTTGCTGTTAATAAACAATGATTCATTTAAGATTGACTTTGAATTTCCCTGTGTAGAATTTCCACGACACTACTTTGGGCAATTAATGTTAGGGCTACATCAGGGCCACAGACACAGGCACATAAACAAGATAACTATTACACATTACGCGGTTATTACACACAACTTTAGTAACACCATCTTTCTTTCACCTGTCTGTCGAGATAGGTGACATAAGGCTGGCTACCCACTGAGGAGGTCGATGACGGTCATGACATCAGTGAAGGTGTGCTCTTTGATACCGCGTTTAACATGGTGATTCTCCATGATGCCAGATAGCTTGGGGTCCTTGACTAGGGCCTGGAGGAATAGAAATAATGCCTGTTTAGTATAGCTATGGGGCAGTAGCTGGATACCAGTCTGAAACCGGGTCGTCTGAAAGAGAAAGGCATCCAGGCTCATGGGACAGATGACAGTCAGGGGTTCCCATGTGTCTGTGTGTTGGAAATGAATGGGACTGACTTACAGACACTGTGACCAGCTCCTTCTCCACTTGCTCCGGTCTGCCCTGCTGGCTGACTGCTGAGAAGAGAGCATAGGCATAGCGACCCTCAACTCCATACACCTGGATGGGAGGCCAAATAAAGAGGGATAAACAGGTTGTAGAGAGGGTAAATCATTGCACCCATTAGAGGTTTTAGGATTATATTGAGATATTTAGCTTATTTTTGACTGTGACGGCTACATCTTCAGACTAGACGCCTGTGTTTGATAATATCGTTCTCAAGTCGTCAGTCGTCATTGCATAATTGTTGTGGAATGTTGAGCCCTTCCAGTAGCTTGTATGTCCTGCTTTGCTTACCGTGACCAGAACTTGCCTGGTCAGCAAAGTGCTGAACTGAAGGACATGCGAGAAGAGAGAGAGCATTGCTTGGATAAAACTGCCGTTGATATAGCTACCAGTGACAGCGAGTGAGAAACTAGGCGTAGAAACCCAGTAACTGTAGAAGTGTTGGTTGTTACCAGTGTGGGCGAGTAGTGAACTACAAATAGTTCAACTAGTAATTTCATTACATTTTGCAGTAGCTTGCTGGTAGTTGAACCAAATTCAAATCTTGGTAGTGTTTTCAGTAGTTAATTACTTTTTTGCAATGTAGCGGTGTAGCTAACTACTGGAACTACACACTACTTTTTTTCTAAAATAAAATATTTGTGAAGTAGGAAAGAGATTCATTTTTTTCTGGTGTTGTGCTGAAAATCTCCCCCCTGCCAGAATACTCACCCCCCTTCGCGTGAACGCGCACACACTCAATTCTTCTTTGCTGTGACTTGCTTGCTAGTTGGGATTTCTACTTTTCACTCCGTTGTCAGTTTAGTCTACATTTCACTGAAAGCATTGTTTTATTTGTTTCCTTCAAAGCAGCTGTCAATGATCACGTTAGGCTGCGTTTCATTTAATTTTTTATGGCGGTTTCTAAGATCAGTGAAATGTAGGCTAAACTGACAACAGAGTGAAGAGCAGAAATCCCAACTAGCAAGCAAGTCGCAGCAATGAAGAATTGAGTGTGTGCGCGTTCACGCGAAAGGGGGAAGAATTCTGTCGGGGGGGGGAGAATTCTGTCGGGGGGGGGGGGGGGAGAATTCTGTCGGGGGGGGTTCGGCACAACACCGGCATCAGACGTAATTGTCGTTTTTAATAGGCTAAAATACACATTGTGTAAACATCCGACTCCTGAGCGATAAGTTCTTGCAATTTGTTGTCAATTACATTTTAGATATGATCATTTTTCACGAAGTTGTTTGGATGCAGTGAACTACTTTTTCAAAGTAACTTATTGCAGTAAACTATATTTTTCTTAAGGGTAGCTTAACTTCTTCCAGTTTGAAGTAATTGATAGGTTAGTAAACTATATTTTCAGAGTAACTTCCCTAACACTGGTTGTTTACATTGCATGAAGCTTCATCATTTATTCAGTAATCGTGGAAGCGAACTGCACTCAGTGACAATGTACCTGGTGTCATCCATGCCTCAAAGATGCTGCCATTTTCTCATGGTTATTGGTATATGGAATCCTTGGGACGTCCATACCATAAACCTTAACCCTTACTTAACCCTTACCTTAAACCCTACCTTAACCATTTTAAATGTCAACTTCAATAAGGTAACGTCAGGGCTGGGATGTCCCAAGGATTCAGTATTGCACAAACCATGATATCCTACTGCTGTCTGGGATGAAACTCAATGCGCATGCGTGTGTCTTAAACCTGAGGAGCCGCCTCAAATTCTGTTTAGTTGTTCTTGAATCCAGCCAGTCCATTGTATTTATTCACTGTGAATGCACAGTAGTCCTATGCATTTGAATAGCAGTATATGTATTTACACTATTTTCCACAATATTCATGAGATTTATTATGATAGGTTTACTATTTTGATACCGAGAGCACAATGTAGTTCCCATTTGCAACCACACGGTGGCAGAAAAGCCCAGATTAAGGGGGCCAGTGAAGTCCGTCGGCCAATTAAGTAAACGCAGCAAGACCAAGCGAGTTCGTTTATCTGACTCGGGTTACCCCGGTGGGAGAAATTTTAATCGGGTGAAAAGTGATTGCATTGTTTTAGAACGGTGCTGCCTCCCGAACGTGAGCCAGGTAGGTGACAAGCTCTGGCCGACGGAGAAGTCGTCTCAAAACAAAAGTGACGTAATTAACTACTCCCGAGTGACGCAGCGATCTAAGACACTGCATCTCAGTGCTAGAGAGTGAATACAGACCCTGGTTCGATACCTGTGTCACAACCGGTCGAGAGCGGGAGTCCCGTAGGGCGGCGCACAATTTGCAAAGCGTTGTCCGGGTTTAGGGGAGGGTTTGGCGGTGTAGGCCGTCATTGTAAAATAAGTCTTAACTGACTTGCCTAGTTAAATAAATGTGATGAATAGGATTCTGTTTTTCCACATGCAAAGGTGATTGGTTTTGATTAAAAAAGCTTTATCTGACGTCCCAATCCTAGTTTGAAAATTCAAACATTTATTTTATGGAAAATAAATATATGTTTCTGGACGATTCTGTCAACATGACAAAGCGGCGCAGATTACAGTTTGATTTGAGAAGGGCGCTCCTCCCGATAACGTGAGGGACCATTGCCCGGTTGAACCCGGGCCAGTGTAATAGAACTCCCTCATTGATTGTCGCTCGGGAAAGAAGCTGGGTTGGGTCCACGGAATATCATACAAAGACAGTTTTCTGCAACTGCACCACGCATTTCTTTAGCTTTTTCATATTAACATAAGCTTGAGGTACATGCATCGCTTATTTTTAACAAGTAGTTAGCTAGTGCCGAGGGTTTGAACCAATTTAAAACAGAGTCGGTAACCTAGTAAGATCGTGCATTCATTTTCGACGAAAGCAAAACGAGTGCGAATGACGAGAACGTATTAGCTAAACTAGTTTTCAATAGGTTTTCAACCTAACTAGCTAGCTGAAATATAACCAGACATGGACGACAAGTCATTCACTAAGGAATTGGATGGGTGGATTGAGCAACTCGGCGAATGCAAGCAGCTCTCGGAAAACCAAGTCAAAGCCCTTTGCGAGAAGGTAATTTTAACCCATTTAATTTGTGTGATCTTGCAAGCCCTTAGCTAAGATAGTTTGCCGGCTATGTTAGACAGCGAGCATTAGCTAACTGTTAAACAACTATTTTAATTGTTATCATTGTTCCGAGCACGGTACATTTCTCCACCGACTGTTGTATGCTCTAGCTAGCTACATGATTCTGAAAATGGCGGCGGAGCTGCATATTGCCATTGCATTCACTGTGGAGTTGTCTGACATGAATTGACGCTACCGTAGTTTACTTGCAGGATGTAAAGAGCATTGATTATGTTATTTTATATGAATGTTTTTGGAAATGTCAGTTTGATATCCTTGCTGTTCTTTACACTCCGCTCTGGCTTGTTACAGTTGAATTCCAAAGTGTGCCGCTTGGGTATCAGCTACTATAGCTGAGGATCGGACTCTGATTTTCAATTCTCTTCTAAAATGACATACCCAAATCTAACTGCCTGTAGCTCAGGACCTTGAAGCAAAGATATTCATATTCTTGATACCATTTGAAAGGAAACACTTTGAAGTTTGTGGTAATGTGAAATTAATACAGGAGAATATAACATTAGATCTGGTAAAAGATAATACAAAGCAAAAAATATGCTTGTTTTGTTCCATCTTTTAAAATGCAAGAGAAAAGCCACAATGTATTATTCCAGTTTTGGTGCAATTTACATTTTGGCCACTAGATGGGAGCAGTGTATGTGCCTCATTTTATACTGATCCAATGAACCCTTGCATTTCTCTTCAAAATGTTGTATCAAGTCTGCCCAAATGTGCCTAATTGGTTTATTGATACATTTTCAAGTTCATAACTGTGCGCACTCCTCAAACAATAGCATGGTATTATTTCACAGTAATAGCTACTGTAAATTGGACAGTGTAATTTAGATTAACAAGAATTTAAGCTTTCTGTCCATATCAGATATGTCTATGTCCTGGGAAATGTTCGTTACTTACAACCTCATGCTAATCACATTAGCACACGTTAGTTCAACCGTCCCGTGGGGGCGTCACCGAATCCGTAGAGGTAAACAATTATAAATACTTAAAGAAGAAATAACATCTGAACTCCCGCTCCGTATCCCAGATTGCCCCCATCCTCTAACGAAATCCCTAACCCCAAACTCTTTTCTCGTCTCCTCCTCCTTTCCAGGCCAAAGAGATCCTGACGAAGGAGTCTAATGTGCAGGAGGTGAGATGTCCAGTCACCGTGTGCGGTGATGTCCATGGCCAGTTCCATGACCTGGTGGAGCTGTTTAAAATCGGAGGGAAGTCTCCGGACACCAACTACCTCTTCATGGGAGACTACGTGGACAGGGGCTACTACTCTGTAGAGACAGTCAGCCTCCTGGTATCTCTCAAGGTAAACATAGCCAAATGTTTTAGAGCAGGGATGGGCAATTTTAATGAGGGTGCCCCCCCCCCATTTAATAAAAAAAAAAAAAAAAAAATGTATTCATCACGAGGGGCCTTGCCTGACGACTCAAACTGAATTATTTCGCTGCCACAATTGAAGTCGTTTGTGGTGAGGTCAAAATGAGAAGTGTTGTATAAAACTAAGTAATCAACGATTGGATCATCTCTAACTAATTAGAGTAGGACAACCAATGATGAATTTTCAAACCTCCACTTTACCCACTTGGGTTCTGGTTCTGGCCCAACCCATCGGTTTCTGGGACCAATTAGAACAGTTAGAATGTTTTGTCCGTTCTAGAAATCATTGTAGAGTTACTCAGACCCATTGCAGAGGAAAACTCATCCGTGGGCATAGCGTTTTGGTAGCCTGGCAAGCAGTGGTTTGCAGGTCTGCATATACCCACATCCATAGCCACACATGCGGTCAGAGCTGGCCCTAGCCTTTCGGAGACCCTAAGTAACATGTTGTGAACAAAACATTTTAGTGGCTCCCCTCTTGACAATGGAGAGACATTTCCTGCAATTCTACACTTTATGTGTAGAGAAAATGTTGCCGTTTTAAAGTAAGTTTGCTGCAGTTCTAGACATTTTGCCATGGGGTGGAGAGAAGATTTAACAATTTTATAATTAACTTCATGCAATTCTATTCAGTTTGCCATGAGGCAGAGAGAATCGTTAGCAGTTTTGCAGCTAACTTCCTGTAAATCTACACATTTTGCCATGGGGTGGACAGAAATGTTTGCAGTTTTCGATATATCTGACTAACAAAATCAATGTTACCCGTCGGTACCTCGACGGTGATTACTGCAAGTTTAGATAGCCTAGCCAGCGAATTTACCGATCTAAACATTTTTAGCTGACGTGGGTTAATTGAGTGACTGTCAGTGACTGACCTAACTAGAGAGAAACTGCTGCTGCACAACCACATTGAAATGACACCTTGTGTATTCTACCATTTGTAATTCTCAGCAGTAAGTTGAGACCCCAACTGAGTTCCTAAGAAAAAAAATATATATAGTATTTACATTTCATGGGGGAGGGGGTTGATCAGCGGGCTAACAAAATGCCCGTAGGCCGCCAGCTGCTCATCCCTGTGTTAGAGTATACTCTGAAGTAACTTTGGCCGATTCCTCTCTGATATTGCTTAATTATTTTATTTTGCGCGTGGAAAAACAGCAACAAGGTTAAACTCAAACGGGTAGAGGTCAGTAGGTTTACATGGAGGACAGGACAGCCTACTGATATAACACAGGATAAGATTTATTGCTGCTACTGTAAATGTCATTATCAACCTTAAACCATCTCTGGTTGACTCAAACAGAATGTGCAGTCACTGTGAATGTAATGTGTGTTATGCGCTTGTTGTCCCATCCAGTGATGTGTTAATATTATTTTTTTTTTTTTCAGGTTAGGTACCGTGAGCGAATCACAATCCTTCGAGGGAACCACGAGAGCAGACAGATCACCCAGGTGTACGGCTTCTATGATGAGTGTTTAAGGAAATACGGAAACGCCAACGTCTGGAAGTACTTCACAGACTTATTTGACTATCTGCCCCTCACTGCCCTGGTAGATAACCAGGTGAGATATTAGTTGTTAAAGGTGCATTATGCAGAAATAGCGCTGCCATTTCCTGGTTGCTAAAATTCTAGTAGTTTGCCTAATTTCAGTTTATTTGACAAAACCAGTAGTCATTGTGTAGAGAATCATTGTACCATCTAAACTGCTGTGAAATATATTTTCCATAACCAAAAATATTTTATTTTCAGCTGTTTGACGCTGGTGTACAAAACCAAAGTTTACAAAAAAAATGTATTTAACCTTTATTTACCTAGGCAAGTCAGTTAGGAACAAATTCTTATTTACAATGAAGGCCAAACCCGGACGACACTGGGCCAATTGTGCGCCGCCCTATGTGACTCCCAATCCCGGCCGGTCAGTAGTAAAAGACACTAAAGTGAAACTTAAGCATAGAAATTGTGCACATAGAACAGATCTACCACTTCTTAGAGTTGGTTTCAATGATCTATAACTCTAATTTCTATGTGAATTTGGCCGGGTTGCCCAACAAGTTATGTTGCAGCTTTAATGTATCACATATTTACTTATTAGTGGAAGTGTTACAGAAGTGTCTTTGTTTGGGTCCTTGAAGAGTGCTATATAAAACTAATGTATTATTAGTATCACTGTTATGAAGGAGAGAGGAGATTCAGCAACACTTGGGAGGACAACAGAATTCAATATAAAAAAAGCTTATTTATTGCTAAAAGTAGAACCAACGCTTTTCGGCTTTTGACCTCATCAAAACCATGACGAAGGCCCTGACGAAGGCCCAAAGCCGAAACGCGTTGGTTCTACTTTTAGCAATAAATATGTATTTTTATTGAATTCTGTTGTCCTCCCAAGTGTTGCTGAATCTTCTCTCTCCTTCAGTTTGCTCCTCAATTGGAAAGCGAGGTAGTGGCAGTGAACTCTTTACCACTGTTATTACATAACCATTCAATTCAGCAGCCATGTGCTGTACAGGTCTTAAAAGTAATTGATTTTGACATTTACAACCCAACACAATGTTCACGTGCATCTGTTACTGATTTTGTTTATAACAATAACACAATTTATTTTATTTTACCTTTATTTAACCAGGTAGGCTAGTTGAGAACAAGTTTTCATTTACAACTGTGACCTGGCCAAGATGTTAGATGGAAATGTAATCCTAAATGATTGCTTTGTTCTACCAATCACACATATGTTTTAGATGGAAATGTCCTAATTGACTTGTTGTTCCTCTGCAGATCTTCTGTCTCCACGGTGGACTGTCCCCCTCAATAGACACACTGGAACACATCCGAGCGCTGGATCGCTTACAGGAGGTTCCTCATGAGGTCAGCTCACTTCCACGTTCCTAGAAGCAACGTCCAATCTTCATACTACCATGCTAGTTAGAATGCATGTCTAATATGTTGTTTCAAAGTATTGACTTGACTTAATAAACCTCTTGCTCCCCTTGGGAGCATAGGGGCATCCACCATGCTCTCCACCTCACTCACTGCTGTCTGAGGGCTTTTGCCTCTAGCCAGGAGATCCCTGTTTTGTTCATGTTGAGTGAAGCGTTTCCAGTTGTTTAGCGTGTCAGACTATGCTTGTGTGGATATTGATCATCCACTGGAGTCTGTAAGCTCTGACCATTTGTATATCAGATAGTTCATCTATCAACCAGCCAACCAGTCACTACTCATCTCAGTTGTAATATGCACACACAAAACACCTTCGATGACATCACATCGTGCTGTGACGCTCCAAGTGATGCGGCCTGACCTCGCCAACATGGCCACCTTATTCACATCATGTAGTGTTCACAGTATTGTTGACCTTAATAACATGGCCACGTCTCTCTCCCCCAGGGTCCGATGTGTGACCTGCTGTGGTCAGACCCCGATGACCGTGGTGGCTGGGGCATCTCTCCCCGCGGTGCCGGCTACACCTTTGGACAGGACATCTCAGAGACTTTCAACCATGCTAACGGACTTACCCTGGTCTCCAGAGCTCACCAGCTCGTCATGGAGGTACAGTGGCACATTTCATCCTCTAAGGACTTATTAAATGCAATGTAAAATGAACACCAGTTAGCCTGGTATTCTCCTGTTTCTTCATAATGCAATGTGACAATATGCTAAATCCCTTCAGTGCAAAGTAATTTATCAAGCTGTGCATTCACAAAGATCCACAGTATAACTTTTGACTAGCCTTGTCCTAAGATGTCTATCCTTTTTTTAATACTGAGAATTATTTATATATATATATATATATTTTTTTTTTTTACAGAAATGCATACTTTGTCCTGTTTGCATGATGTAATGTGTTTTAGCTTCGCAAGACTTGCACTTTGTCTTGTTCCTAGATTTACTGAGTGTTTTGTTTTGACAGGGTTATAACTGGTGTCATGATGTACCTCTGGTTTACTGAGTGTTTTGTTTTGACAGGGTTATAACTGGTGTCATGATGTACCTCTGGTTTACTGAGTGTTTTGTTTTGACAGGGTTATAACTGGTGTCATGATGTACCTCTGGTTTACTGAGTGTTTTGTTTTGACAGGGTTATAACTGGTGTCATGATGTACCTCTGGTTTACTGAGTGTTTGTTTTGACAGGGTTATAACTGGTGTCATGATGTACCTCTGGTTTACTGAGTGTTTTGTTTTGACAGGGTTATAACTGGTGTCATGATGTACCTCTGGTTTACTGAGTGTTTTGTTTTGACAGGGTTATAACTGGTGTCATGATGTACCTCTGGTTTACTGAGTGTTTTGTTTTGACAGGGTTATAACTGGTGTCATGATGTACCTCTGGTTTACTGAGTGTTTGTTTTGACAGGGTTATAACTGGTGTCATGATGTACCTCTGGTTTACTGAGAGTTTGTTTTGACAGGGTTATAACTGGTGTCATGATGTACCTCTGGTTTACTGAGTGTTTGTTTTGACAGGGTTATAACTGGTGTCATGATGTACCTCTGGTTTACTGAGTGTTTTGTTTTGACAGGGTTATAACTGGTGTCATGATGTACCTCTGGTTTACTGAGTGTTTGTTTTGACAGGGTTATAACTGGTGTCATGATGTACCTCTGGTTTACTGAGTGTTTGTTTTGACAGGGTTATAACTGGTGTCATGATGTACCTCTGGTTTACTGAGTGTTTGTTTTGACAGGGTTATAACTGGTGTCATGACCGTAACGTAGTGACTATCTTCAGTGCACCCAATTACTGCTATCGCTGTGGAAACCAAGCCGCCATCATGGAGCTGGATGACACACTCAAGTACTCCTTGTAAGTATTCACTTCAAAATGTGTTTACTTACATTTATTTATTTATGTATTCACTTCAGAATAAAATTCCAGTTAAAAATGCTAAACTTGTAGCTTTATTGTTAAACTCCAAACATTGGAAATTGTTATGAGTATATAAATGAGTTAGGAAGCTTCCTTGTCTTGAAATAAAACAAACCCTCTCTTAGATCTAAAATCGCTCCAAGGCGTCATATCAGATATAAATGTGACTGTCTTTGTTTCCTGTCCAGCCTTCAGTTTGATCCCGCCCCTCGCAGAGGAGAGCCCCATGTGACCCGCCGCACTCCTGACTACTTCCTGTAAAAGATCCCAATGCCTGTGAAGCATTGCTGTAGAAGCTTTTTAGTCAACGTGAAGGAGAAGGTGGGGAAAAAGGAGCAACTGACCATCGGTATAGAGTTGTGACAAATTAAGCATCCATGGACCAAAATGTGTGCCATAATTTCACAATGCAAAAATGGAGAGGGGGGGATTGATTCAACTTTAAAGAAGACCACACAACCTACACCCACCACAGTCCACTTCCTACTCTCTCTGCATGTTGTATTTATGTCTCTGAAAATGATTCTTCATTATAAAGACTACAATGGCTGTGTAGTGCACTAATATATATATATTAGTTAAAAGGGTGCCATTTTGGAAGGAGACAGTCTCACAGTACCTGCTGGTTTTGTCAGGTAAAAGATCTGCTTTGAATGACTGCATCTGCTGAGATTAATGCTTAAATGTAACTCTTGTGTTAGGACTGTAATTAAGATATAGAATGGTTCGCCAGAACTAAACTCGACATGGCCTCAAACTGGAAGGTTGCAGTAAACATATGTTGTGGAAAAAAATTCTAACAGAAATGGCATTTTTCATTGGCTTTTTTTTTCTGTGTGTGAATTGAAATCGTTGTTTTCAGGGTTGGTTGGGCGTTGGGTGGAATTTAATTCTTCTTTGTTTGCACTTTTGTATTTAATTTTTATCACATGACACTGACAAACTACAACATTCTGTTTTTATATTTCACCCCTGAGAAAAATTGCTTTTCTGTCACTCACCTGTCCGTTACGTGAGTGACATCTATTTCTGTTAAATAGAGGAACACCTGTACAAAATGATATCCCTTGTTATACACTGAACAAAAATATAAATGCAACATGTAAAGTGTTGGTCCCATGTTTCATGAGCTGAAATAAAATATACCAGAAATGTTACTTATGCACAAAAACCTTTTCTTAAAAATGTTGTGCATACATTTGTGAGCATCGTCCATCGTCAAGATAATCCATCCACCTGACAGGTGTGGCATATAGAGAAGCTGATTAAACAGCATGATCATTACACAGATGCAACTGGTACTAGGGACAATAAAAGGCCACTAAAATGTGCAGTTTTCTCAAACAACACAATGCCACAAGTTTTGAGGGAGTGCAATTGGCATGCTGACTGCAGGAATGTCCACCGGAGCATTGAATGTTCATTTCTCTGCCATAAGCTGCCTCCAATGTTTTAGAGAATTTGGCAGTACGTCCAACC
The DNA here is from genome assembly GCF_901001165.1 of Salmo trutta. Classification (NCBI taxonomy): domain Eukaryota; kingdom Metazoa; phylum Chordata; class Actinopteri; order Salmoniformes; family Salmonidae; genus Salmo; species Salmo trutta. The sequence goes on along the minus strand of NC_042969.1, from coordinate 34,853,334 downwards.
GGCCTCACAGCCACAAACCACGTGTAACCACACCAGCCCAGGACCTCCACATCCGGCTTCTTCACCTGCGAGATTGTCAAAGGAGGGAGGGGTGCTGAGGAGTATTTCCGTCTGTAATAAATCCCTTTTGTGGGGAAAAACATTCTGATCGGCTGAGCCTGGCTCCCAAGTGGTTGGACCTATGCCCTCCCAGGCCCACTCATGTCTGCATCCCTGAACAGTTGTGAAATCCATAGATTAGGGCCTAATTAATTATTTCAATTGACTGATTTCCTTATATGAACTGTAACTCAGCTAAATCTTTAAAATTGTTGCATGTTGCCTTTATATTTTTGTTTAGTATAGATACGTCTCTGCTATACAATAAAGATTGAAGTTGCTCCTTCATTGCTTTGTCCTGTGTGGTTTTATTTCCCAATTTACAGGTATTCTTTTTGATCTGACTTCTGCATGGCTGAAAATGTGACCTTCGACTCTCAGAAGTTGCTCCTTGATCCCTAGGTTTTTTATTTAACTAGGCAGGTCAGTTAAGAACAAAATCTTACTTACAATGATGGCCTACTCTGGCCAAACCCAGACGACGCTGGGCCAATTTGTGCGCCGCCCTATTGGACTCACAATCACGGCTGGATGTGATGCAGCCTGCATTATGAACCAGGTACGGCAGTGACACTTGCGCTGAGATGCAGTGTCCTTAACCACTACGCCACTTGGGAGTCCCTAGGAATGCAGGGGAAGAGAGAATACATTTTTTGGTGTATTTGAACAGGGCCCAGATTCTGTCATGCAAAATTGTCTGCCCTGTGATGTTCCATAATGTTGCACTAATTTGTATAATTGTGCTTTCAAGACAACTGGGATCTCGGTTGTCCACACTCCAGTCCAGTTGGTGGTGGTAATGCACCTTAAAGTTGGTGGCCAACCGCCATATAAAGTCCAAAGAAGAACTCTGAAGGAGGAGAGATTACTAGAAACAAACTCAGTTGAACCTTTTATCTGTGGAATAAATCAAATGTTTACTGCTTTTCGACCTGTCCTCAAACTAATATAGTTGGTTCAGAGTTCGTTTTGATATTTCAACCTGGTGTCCTGATCGTGTCTGGTTTGGGTGGACAAAATCAACATGCACGCGACGTGGACACACGTGCGCGAGAGGTCTGGTCAGCATATTATGTCACTTCTATAGAGTACCACAGTATGAGTCATAATACACATCAAACCTAGCATTCAAACAAGGAAATGGTTCCAATTGTTTTTCCACCATTCGTTTTTCCCATAGGGAATTATAGAATCACCTCAAATAAGGGCTGTGTTACATGTAGGCTTACCCTGGGGTGATGTTTTGATAACCGTGTAAATCTCTCTAGGACAAGGTGATTTATCAACAAATATCAATATATTCGCCTGTATTTATCCCCCCCCCAAAAAAAATTGAACCGCTAATTAGCTGCTAATGTGGCTATCATAAAGAACTACAAATACCATGATCTGGATGAGACTGCAAATCGAGGCAAAGGTAAGAATCTCTGGATTCTAATGTTAGCTAAATTTAGTAATTAATAATGGACAATTCTGAACTGTCATGTGCAAGTTTTAAATTAGCACAATACCTGTTAACAAAGGTGTCAGTTAGAGATAATGTGCAGGAGCTTGCAGGGATTTGTAGTCTTACATGATGTCTACTTTGATGCTAATTAGCATTTTCGAATCTGAGAGTATATACAGCTGAATATATTGATAAAAGTCACCTTGTCCGAGAGAGATTTACACACGGTTATCAAAACGGGACACCAGGATAAGCCCACACGAAACAGCCCTCATTTTAAGTTTCTAAAATTCTAATTTCCCTGTTTGACCGCTAGGTTTTATGGGTATCATGACACCTCCACCGCTTCTGAGTGAGAATGAGTCATATGCACTCCCAAAACGGATCACTAGATGGCAGTAAAAGTCTTTAAATTCTTTAACTGTTTTTTTGTTGCACTACCTTTACACTATAGTCTAATCTCCAGTAGATAGGCATACGATTTGCTGCAAAGATAGGGTGGATAAATTACAATGTGGATAGGTTAATTAGAGGGCATTTTACATATGATTGATAATATGTTAGTTCATGTTTCTCTATGGTTCCATTTAATTTGTATTTTGTAAAATCAAAGGCCCGTGTACAGCAGCCTACAACTAATTTACAATTGCACAATCCATTAGCTCTGAGTTAAAAGAGCTGACTATTGGAAAACTAGCTTTCCTTCCACTGCCCTTGAAGTTGAACATTACCCCCCCCCCCCCCCATTATCTGAGCCAAAAGTGAAACATTCATGGCAATTTCACCTACAAGCCAAGTTATATAAGGTGCCATGCACTCTAGCAAACCGTATCAGACCATTATGGGCCATATAAGGATGCGTTTAGACAGGCAGCCCAACTCTGATCATTAAAAAAAAAAAACTGTGATCATTTTTTTCACTCATTTGTATTTTTACCAGTCAGATCAGCTCTGAAAATGAGCTGATGTGAAATGATCTGATGTGATTGGTCAAAAGACCAATTAGTGGAACAAATATCAGAATTGGGCTACCCGTGTAAACGCAGCCTGAGAGCTTTTTTGTTGGCTTTGTAATGTTTCCTTTTCTACGAAGGAGCAAGCCACAGTCTTGTGTAATCAGTGCACTTTTATATTGTTTCAAATATAGGAAGGTTATTGATGATGTGTTATTGATATTCTCTAAAGCAATCGTATGGAGATAGGCCTAAACATTTCAAAGGGAAAAAGGCGAATGACTTTCAAAGTTATATTGTATTATTGTCATCAATTATACTGAACAAAAGTATAAATGCAACAATTTCAAAGATTTGAGTTACAGTTTATATAAGGAAAACAGTCAATTGAAATAAATGAATTAGGCCCTAATCTATGGATTTCACATGACTGGGCAGGGCGCAGCAGACAGTCACCTAAAAAATCATTTGCTAATAAAAGTCCTTGTCTGAGGAAGAAAACTATTAGTTGCCATTGACTTTTAATTTATGATAAACCTGGCCATGAAAATGTTTGGGGTCAAGAATATATTATATTTATATGATTTGGACTCCCATAAAATTCGAGACATTTATATTATTTTGGTCTGTGTATTTGTATTTATTTAATGTTGGGATTTTATTGTGAAAGGAACTCCGTGCCCGCTGCTGTTGGTGCTGAGTTGCCGCTGCATCCTTGTCAAATTAGCTTCGTTGAGCTAGCTCGCTATTCAGGGACGTCTCTGGCAGAAGACTGCTGTGACCGTGGCACACCAGGATCGGAGCTTAGTCCAGTAAGTGGCTGGATACCTTTATAACACGTGTTTCCACATGTTGGAATTTGATGCCACTTATTTTAGAGTCGTGCATCTGGTTTGGATGGTTAACGGGATGGAGGGATAGCCCTGCTGCCTGCCTGCCTAGTGGGCAACTAGATGACTGAATCTGAGGATGTGGCAGGCAGGAAGCTAGGGACGCACAGCTGGGCTGAAACAGATGCTTTGAATAAGAGGCTATTAGCGGAGATATTACATTTCTTTAGGCGTTTGCACGGTGTTGGACGTTGACTTGGTATCCAGATGTAACGGTCTATATGCAGTGATTAGCTACAGATCAAGCTGGTCGGCTTCGGTTGATCAATTTATCCGATCCAGCCAATGGTAGTATTGTTCGCCCGGATCCATATGCACGGTCAAAATAGTCTGACAAAATGGTGAGAAATATTGTAGGCTATATTTCACTGAGCCTCTCTCAAACCAGAGCTGGCCGGTTCTTGCACAATGTTATGCAGCTGTGTTGCTACGCTTTGGGAACAACCATTGTAGCATAAGAACAACGTTACAATGTAGTTAATATGGGTTAATATGTAGCCATGGAGGCCAGTGATTTGGTTAAAACGTGGGGCTGGAAGAGAGGTCTTTAGATCAGAGGCCACCTAACGTAGCAGACGTTAAGAGAAACCGCCCCTTGTCAGAGTTCAGATTTTATAGTGGCATAACAAATATGATCAAATCAACACTGCCTTTGTATTAGGCCTTCAGCCTATTGTTGCATAGGATTTGACCCACAGGAAGTCTGACTGGTTGACATTTTGTCAGAGGAAGTTAGATTTATAACAACTGTTGTTGTTTGTGACTGACCGATAAGTCATATTTGCAACAGACTGAGACTGGTGTGTGTGTGTGTGTGTGTGTGTGTGTGTGTGTGTGTGTGTGTGTGTGTGTGTGTGTGTGTGTGTGTGTGTGTGTGTGTGTGTAACGGGTTACAGACAGAGACATGCGTTTCAAAATGTCTCCTGTTACATCTGCAGCAAGCTGGAACTGTATGGATACAACACCTGATACATTGTAACAACGGGTTAATAGAATCTAGTTCAGACTGGGTTACATTGTAACAACGGGTTAATAGAATCTAGTTCAGACTGGGTTACATTGTAACAACGGGTTAATAGAATCTAGTTCAGACTGGGTTACATTGTAACAACGGGTTAATAGAATCTAGTTCAGACTGGGTTACATTGTAACAACGGGTTAATAGAATCTAGTTCAGACTGGGTTACATTGTAACAACGGGTTAATAGAATCTAGTTCAGACTGGGTTACATTGTAACAACGGGTTAATAGAATCTAGTTCAGACTGGGTTACATTGTAACAACGGGTTAATAGAATCTAGTTCAGACTGGGTTACATTGTAACAACGGGTTAATAGAATCTAGTTCAGACTGGGTTACATTGTAACAACGGGTTAATAGAATCTAGTTCAGACTGGGTTACATTGTAACAACGGGTTAATAGAATCTAGTTCAGACTGGGTTACATTGTAACAACGGGTTAATAGAATCTAGTTCAGACTGGGTTACATTGTAACAACGGGTTAATAGAATCTAGTTCAGACTGGGTTACATTGTAACAACGGGTTAATAGAATCTAGTTCAGACTGGGTTACATTGTAACAACGGGTTAATAGAATCTAGTTCAGACTGGGTTACATTGTAACAACGGGTTAATAGAATCTAGTTCAGACTGGGTTACATTGTATCTTGGGAATGTCGTGATTATTTTACCTCTCTGTGATTTAAAAAAAACAACAACATTACATCCATTTGATAGGAAAGGGGAATAAATGCAGAAGCGTGGCATAGTGCAGAAGATGTTATATTAAAGGGATTTTCTCCAGAGCCTTTCTCTGTTCTGTCACACTAAATGTAGCCATATTGGCTGCTAGATAAGGTGTAGCCTTGCCTTGTCTATGTTATGAGAGATTATTTTAACATAGCATAATATAGTTTCAATTAGCCTAAACTGTTTTATTGACATGCCCATATAAATATAGTCTATGTTGATTAGGCCTAATTAAATTAGAATGAAGATGAGCGATAGCCTATCCACGTGCCCATGACTAGGCTGTTAACACACAATTCATCCATTCTTTGACCCCAGAGAGAGAGAGAGAATGAGAGAGTGAAGGGGTAGGAGGGTAGGGTGGTGGGTTTGGGGCTTTTGAAAAGACGCCTCGACCCGAGGGGGGGGGGGGGGGGGTTAGCTCTTCAAAACCTGTGTCATAGCAACATTATACTGGATCACCTGTCCTGCTAAATTAATACTGAGAAGAACTTATCACAGTGTGTTGTGGATTTTTCATTCCTCTCGGGACAGCAATTGTGAAATGATTTTGTGGTAACATAAGAGACGTTACTTAGAAAGGAGTGATTTCTGACAGATGTGGAAATAATATACAGTGCATTCGGAAAGTATTCACACCCTTTCCCTTTTTTTTGCAAAAATGTCTAAAAACCTGTTTTTACTCTACTCTAGTCTCAGAATGAAATAGAATAACTGGAATGCTGTTTCAGGGTTAGTTTTGTCCCAGGTAATACAATAGTCAAGGTCTTTTGTTTAGCTTTTTGCGATTTGTGTTGCATTATTCCCCTTGTCTCTAACTCTAGGACTGGGGACCCAGATGCCATTGACTTAATGCTGTTTAGAACTGTTCCTGTGAGTGCCACACTTTGTGGGAACTAATCTTGTGGGAACTAATCTTGTGGGAAGAAACTTAACACAGGGACACCTTATTACAGTTTTTCCAAAGCTTTTATTCAGGAGGATGTTATGAATGTCACCTCCTCTGACGGTAGCTAGGCTAATTTATAAATTTCACCTCCTCTGACAGTAGCTAGGCTAATTTATACATTTCACCTCCTCTGACAGTAGCTAGGCTAATTTATGAATTTCACCTCCTCTGACGGTAGCTAGGCTAATTTATTAATTTTAGTTGAGCGCCGGTAGATAAATTATCTGGGACAATAAAACTTGTCTGTGTTGTGAATGTTTTACAGGGTCGACAAAATAATTAATCTTTGCTATTACAATGCTGTTGTGTTCTTTCAGATAACCATGACGACAGAAATCTCCACCTCCATAAACATCAAGGAGCCTCGATGGGACCAAGGGACGTTTATGGGCCGGGCCAAACACTTCTTCACCGTTACAGATCCCCGCAACGTCCTGCTCACCAACGAACAACTAGAGAATGCACACAAAGTCATCAGTGACTACCGGTAGTGTATTCTGAGCCTGGTTCTCCCTAGTTCTCCTTGGTTCTGGTTCTTCCTGGTTCGCCCTAGTTAACATTGGTTCTGGTTCCTCTTGGTTCTCCTTAGTTGTCATTGGTTCCGGTTCCTCTTGGTTCACATTGGTTCCGGTTCCTCCTGGTTCTCCTTAGTTGTCCTTGGTTCTGGTTCCTCCTGGTTCTCCCTAGTTGTCCTTGATTCTGGTTCCTTCTGGTTCTCCCTAGTTGTCTTTGGTTCTGGTTCTTCCTAGTTGTCCTTGGTTCTGGTTCCTCCTGGTTCTCCCTAGTTGTCCTTGGTTCCGGTTCCTCCTGGTTGTCCCTAGTTCTCGTTGGTTCCGGTTCCTCCTGGCTGTCCCTAGTTCTCGTTGGTTCCGGTTCCTCCTGGCTGTCCCTAGTTCTCGTTGGTTCCGGTTCCTCCTGGTTGTCCCTAGTTCTCGTTGGTTCCGGTTCCTCCTGGCTGTCCCTAGTTCTCGTTGGTTCCGGTTCCTCCTGGCTGTCCCTAGTTCTAGTTGGTTCTGGTTCCTCCTGGTTGTCCCTAGTTCTAGTTGGTTCTGGTTCCTCCTGGCTGTCCCTAGTTCTCGTTGGTTCTGGTTCCTCCTGGCTGTCCCTAGTTCTAGTCGGTTCTGGTACCTCCTGGCTGTCCCTAGTTGTCCTTGGTTCCGGTTCCTCCTGGCTGTCCCTAGTTCTAGTTGGTTCTGGTTCCTCCTGGTTGTCCCTAGTTCTAGTTGGTTCTGGTTCCTCCTGGTTGTCCCTAGTTCTAGTTGGTTCTGGTACCTCCTGGCTGTCCCTAGTTCTCGTTGGTTCTGGTTCCTCCTGGTTGTCCCTAGTTCTAGTTGGTTCTGGTTCCTCCTGGCTGTCCCTAGTTCTCGTCGGTTCTGGTACCTCCTGGCTGTCCCTAGTTGTCCTTGGTTCCGGTTCCTCCTGGCTGTCCCTAGTTCTAGTTGGTTCTGGTTCCTCCTGGTTGTCCCTAGTTCTAGTTGGTTCCGGTTCCTCCTGGCTGTCCCTAGTTCTCGTCGGTTCTGGTACCTCCTGGCTGTCCCTAGTTGTCCTTGGTTCCGGTTCCTCCTGGCTGTCCCTAGTTCTCGTTGGTTCCGGTTCCTCCTGGCTGTCCCTAGTTCTCGTTGGTTCCGGTTCCTCCTGGCTGTCCCTAGTTCTAGTTAGTTCTAGTTGGTTCTGGTTCCTCCTGGTTCTCTCTAGTTCTCCTGGGTTATGGTTTCTCCTGGGATCTGGTTCCTCCTGGTTCTGCTGTATGGAAACAGCCTATAACTGAGCTGAGAGCTCCTGATAGAATTGACCCCAGGCTTATTGGCATAGATCTAGGATCAGTTTACCCTTAATTAACTATTGATTAACCAGAAAGACAACACATGGTTGCATTCTATGATGCAACATTGAATACACAGAGTAGTGTTGCTAGGTAAGAAATTGAAGGCTTCTACACAGTTACATTTGGGACAATGTTTATCAAATACAGGTTGTGTGCAACCAACATGGTTTTGTTTAAACTTGTGTTGCTACTAAGTAAACAGACTCAGCTAATCACTTGTTATTTGTCTTTGAAACCCCCCCTTCTCCCCCAGGCAAGGTGTGATGTCCCCCGGGCTGACAGAGGACGAGCTATGGCGAGCCAAGTATATCTTTGACTCAGCCTTCCACCCAGACACCGGAGAGAAGATGATCCTGATTGGCCGCATGTCAGCTCAGGTCCCCATGAACATGACCATCACTGGCTGTATGATGACCTTTTACAAGTGAGCAGCAGTGTTCTATTAAAATGGCAGTGTTACACGACTGTTCTATTAGAATGATAGTGTTATACGACTGTTCTATTAAAATGGCAGTGTTATACGACTGTTCTATTAAAATGGCAGTGTTACACGACTGTTCTATTAGAATGATAGTGTTATACGACTGTTCTATTAGAATGACAGTGTTACACGACTGTTCTATTAGAATGATAGTGTTATACGACTGTTCTATTAGAATGACAGTGTTACACGACTGTTCTATTAGAATGATAGTGTTATACGACTGTTCTATTAAAATGGCAGTGTTACACGACTGTTCTATTAGAATGATAGTGTTATACGACTGTTCTATTAAAATGGCAGTGTTATACGACTGTTCTATTAAAATGGCAGTGTTACACGACTGTTCTATTAGAATGATAGTGTTATACGACTGTTCTATTAAAATGGCAGTGTTATACGACTGTTCTATTAAAATGGCAGTGTTATACGACTGTTCTATTAAAATGTCAGTGTTACACGACTGTTCTATTAGAATGATAGTGTTATATGACTGTTCTATTAAAATGTCAGTGTTACACGACTGTTCTATTAGAATGATAGTGTTATACGACTGTTCTATTAAAATGGCAGTGTTATACGACTGTTCTATTAAAATGGCAGTGTTACACGACTGTTCTATTAGAATGATAGTGTTATACGACTGTTCTATTAAAATGTCAGTGTTATACGACTGTTCTATTAAAATGGCAGTGTTATACGACTGTTCTATTAAAATGTCAGTGTTACACGACTGTTCTATTAGAATGATAGTGTTATACGACTGTTCTATTAGAATGATAGTGTTACACGACTGTTCTATTAGAATGATAGTGTTATACGACTGTTCTATTAAAATGGCAGTGTTATACGACTGTTCTATTAAAATGGCAGTGTTATACGACTGTTCTATTAAAATGTCAGTGTTACACGACTGTTCTATTAGAATGATAGTGTTATACGACTGTTCTATTAAAATGGCAGTGTTACACGACTGTTCTATTAAAATGACAGTGTTATACGACTGTTCTATTAGAATGGCAGTGTTACACGACTGTTCTATTAGAATGATAGTGTTATACGACTGTTCTATTAAAATGGCAGTGTTACACGACTGTTCTATTAAAATGACAGTGTTATACGACTGTTCTATTAGAATGACAGTGTTATACGACTGTTCTATTAAAATGGCAGTGTTACACGACTGTTCTATTAGAATGATAGTGTTACACGACTGTTCTATTAAAATGTCAGTGTTACACGACTGTTCTATTAGAATGATAGTGTTACATGACTGTTCTATTAGAATGATAGTGTTATATGACTGTTCTATTAAAATGGCAGTGTTACACGACTGTTCTATTAAAATGACAGTGTTATACGACTGTTCTATTAAAATGGCAGTGTTACACGACTGTTCTATTAGAATGGCAGTGTTATACGACTGTTCTATTAAAATGATAGTGTTATATGACTGTTCTATTAAAATGGCAGTGTTACACGACTGTTCTATTAAAATGACAGTGTTACACAACTGTTCTATTAAAATGGCAGTGTTACACGACTGTTCTATTAGAATGGCAGTGTTACACGACTGTTCTATTAGAATGATAGTGTTATACGACTGTTCTATTAAAATGGCAGTGTTACACGACTGTTCTATTAAAATGACAGTGTTATACGACTGTTCTATTAGAATGACAGTGTTATACGACTGTTCTATTAGAATGACAGTGTTACACGACTGTTCTATTAAAATGTCAGTGTTACACGACTGTTCTATTAGAATGATAGTGTTATACGACTGTTCTATTAAAATGGCAGTGTTATACGACTGTTCTATTAAAATGGCAGTGTTATACGACTGTTCTATTAAAATGTCAGTGTTACACGACTGTTCTATTAGAATGATAGTGTTATATGACTGTTCTATTAAAATGTCAGTGTTACACGACTGTTCTATTAGAATGATAGTGTTATACGACTGTTCTATTAAAATGGCAGTGTTATACGACTGTTCTATTAAAATGGCAGTGTTACACGACTGTTCTATTAGAATGATAGTGTTATACGACTGTTCTATTAAAATGGCAGTGTTATACGACTGTTCTATTAAAATGGCAGTGTTATACGACTGTTCTATTAAAATGTCAGTGTTACACGACTGTTCTATTAAAATGTCAGTGTTACACGTCTGTTCTATTAGAATGATAGTGTTATACGACTGTTCTATTAAAATGGCAGTGTTACACGACTGTTCTATTAAAATGACAGTGTTATACGACTGTTCTATTAGAATGGCAGTGTTACACGACTGTTCTATTAGAATGATAGTGTTATACGACTGTTCTATTAAAATGGCAGTGTTACACGACTGTTCTATTAAAATGACAGTGTTATACGACTGTTCTATTAGAATGACAGTGTTATACGACTGTTCTATTAAAATGGCAGTGTTACACGACTGTTCTATTAGAATGATAGTGTTACACGACTGTTCTATTAAAATGTCAGTGTTACACGACTGTTCTATTAGAATGATAGTGTTATATGACTGTTCTATTAAAATGGCAGTGTTACACGACTGTTCTATTAAAATGACAGTGTTATACGACTGTTCTATTAAAATGGCAGTGTTACACGACTGTTCTATTAGATTGTCAGTGTTATACGACTGTTCTATTAAAATGATAGTGTTATATGACTGTTCTATTAAAATGGCAGTGTTACACGACTGTTCTATTAAAATGACAGTGTTACACGACTGTTCTATTAGAATGGCAGTGTTACACGACTGTTCTATTAAAATGGCAGTGTTACACGACTGTTCTATTAGAATGGCAGTGTTACACGACTGTTCTATTAAAATGGCAGTGTTACACGACTGTTCTATTAGAATGATAGTGTTACACGACTGTTCTATTAAAATGGCAGGGTTACACGACTGTTCTATTAGAATGATAGTGTTATACGACTGTTCTATTAAAATGGCAGTGTTACACGACTGTTCTATTAAAATGACAGTGTTATACGACTGTTCTATTAGAATGACAGTGTTACACGACTGTTCTATTAGAATGATAGTGTTATACGACTGTTCTATTAGAATGACAGTGTTACACGACTGTTCTATTAGAATGACAGTGTTATACGACTGTTCTATTAGAATGACAGTGTTACACGACTGTTCTATTAAAATGACAGTGTTATACGACTGTTCTATTAGAATGATAGTGTTACACGACTGTTCTATTAAAATGGCAGTGTTATACGACTGTTCTATTAAAATGACAGTGTTACGACTGTTCTATTAAAATGACAGTGTTATACGACTGTTCTATTAGAATGACAGTGTTAGACGACTGTTCTATTAGAATGATAGTGTTATACGACTGTTCTATTAAAATGGCAGTGTTATACGACTGTTCTATTAAAATGACAGTGTTACACGACTGTTCTATTAAAATGGCAGTGTTATACGACTGTTCTATTAAAATGACAGTGTTACACGACTGTTCTATTAGAATGATAGTGTTATACGACTGTTTTATTGAAATGGCAGTGTTATACGACTGTTCTATTAGAATGACAGTGTTATACGACTGTTCTATTAGAATGACAGTGTTATAACAAGACATTTCAAATGCCATATGTCTATATACAGTGTTGCAATGTGCAAATAGTTAAAGAACAAAAGGGAAAATAAATAAACATAAATATGGTTTGTATTTACAATGGTGTTCACTGGTTGCCTTTTTCTTGTGGCAACAGGTCACAAATCTTGCTGCTGTGATGGCACACTGTGGTATTTCACGCAATAGATATGGGAGTTTATCAAAATTGGATTTGTTTTCAAATTCTTTGTGGGTCTGTGTAATCTGAGGGAAATATGTGTCTCTAATATGGTCATACATTTGGCAGGAGGTTAGGAAGTGTAGCTCAGTTTCCACCTCATTTTGTGGGCAGTGTGCACATAGCCTGTCTTCTCTTGAGAGCCAGGTCTGCCTACGGCGGCCTTTCTCAATAGCAAGGCTATGCTCACTGAGTCTGTACATATTCTTTCCTTAATTTTGGGTCAGTCACAGTGGTCAGGTATTCTGCCACTGTGTACTCTCTGTTTAGGGCCAAATAGCATTGTAGAGTGCTCTGTTTTCTTGTTAATTCTTTCCAATGTGTCAAGTAATTATAATTTAGTTTTCTCGTGATTTGGTTGGGTCTAATTGTGTTGTTGTCCTGGGGCTCTGTGGACTGTGTTTGTAAGTAGAGCCCCAGGACCAGCTTGCTTGGGGGACTTTTTCAGGTTAATCTCTCTGTAGGTGATGGCTTTGTTATGGAAGGTTTGGAAATCACTTCCTTTTAGTTGGTTGTAGAAATTAACAGCTCTTTTCTGGATTTTGACAATTAGCGGGTATCGGCCTAATTCTGCTCTGCATGCATTATTTGGGGTTTTACGTTGTACACAGAGGTTCTTTCTTGCAGAATTCTACCTGCAGAGTCTCAATTTAGTGTTTGTCCCATTTTGTGAATTCTTGGTTGGTGATCGGACCCCAGACCTCACAACCATAAAGGGCAATGGGCTCTAACTGATTCAAGTATTTTTAGCCAGATCCTGATTGGTATGTCAAATTTTATGTTCATTTTGATGGCATAGAAGGCCCTTCTAGCCTTGTCTCTCAGATCGCTCACAGCTTTGTAGAAGTTACCTGTGGCGCTGATATTTAGGCTGAGGTATGTATAGTGTTTTGTGTGCTCTAGGGCAACGGTGTCTAGATGGAATTTGTATTCGTGGTCCTGGCAACTGGACCTTTTTTGGAACACCATTATTTTTGTCTTACTGAGATTCACTGTCAGGGCCCAGGTCTGGCAGAATCTGTGCAAAAGATCTAGGTGCTGCTGTAGGCCCTCCTTGGTTGGTGACAGAAGCACCAGATCATCAGCAAACAGTAGACATTTGACTTCAGATTCTAGTAGGGTGAGGCCGGGTGCTGCAGACTGTTCTAGAGCCCTCGCCAATTCATTGATATATATGTTGAAGAGGGTGGGGCTTAAGCTGCATCTCACCCCACGGCCCTGTGGAAAGAATGTGTGTGTTTTTTGCCAATTTTAACCGCACACTTGTTGTTTGTGTACATGGATTTTATAATATTGTATGTTTTTCCCCCAACACCACTTTCCATCAATTTGTATAGCAGACCCTCATGCCCAATTGAGTCAGCAAAGCATGAGAAGACTTTGCCTTTGTTTTGGTTTGTTTGTTTGTCAATTAATGGTGTGCAGGGTGAATATGTGGGCTGTCGTACGGTAATTTGGTAAAATGCCAAATTTGCCACGGTACATTGTTTTCACTGAGGAAATGTACAAGTCTGGGGAAGATGCCAGAGCTAAGGATGATGCTAAAGAGTTTAAGTATAGCCAATTGGAATTTGTGGTCTGTATATTTTATCATTTCATATAGGATACCATCAAAACCACAGGCCTTTTTGGGTTGGAGGGTTTGTATTTTGTCCTTTGGTCCTTTCAATGACATTGGAGAATCCAGTGGGTTCTGGTTGTCTTTTAATAGCCAATTATACGATTTGTAGTTGATCATATACAGTTGAAGTCGTAAGTTTACATACACCTTAGCCAAATACATTTAAACTCAGTTTTTCACAATTCCTGACATTTAATCCTAGTAAAAATTCCCTGTTTTAGGTCAGTTAGGATCACCACTTTATTTTAAGAATGTGAAATGTCAGAATGATAGTAGAGAGTGATTTATTGCAGCTTGTATTTCTTTCATCACATTCCCAGTGGGTCAGAAGTTTACATACTCTCAATTAGTATTTGGTAGCATTGCCTTTAAATTGTTTAACTTGGGTCAAATGTTTCAGGTAGCCTTCCACAAGCTTCCCACAGTAAGTTGGGTGAATTTTGGCCCATTCCTCCTGACAGAGCTGGTGTAACTGAGTCAGGTTTGTAGGCTTCCTTGCTCGCACACGCTTTTTCAGTTCTGCCCACAAATGTTCTAAAGGATTGAGGTCAGGACTTTGTGATGGCCACTTCAATACCTTGAGTTTGTTGTCCTTAAGCCATTTTGCCACAACTTTGGAAGTATGCTTGGGGTCATTGTCCATTTGGAAGACCCATTTGCGAACAAGCTTTAACTTCCTGATTGATGTCTTGAAATGTTGCTTCAATATATCCACATAATTTTCTCCCTCATGCTGACATCTATTTTGTGAAGTGCACCAGTCCCTCCTGCAGCAAAGCACCCCCACAGCATGATGCTGCCACCCCTGTGCTTCACGGTTGGGATGGTGTTCTTCGGCTTGCAAGCCTCCCCCTTTTTCCTCCAAACATAACAATGGTCATTATGTCCGAACAGTTCTATTTTTGTTTCATCAGACCAGAGGACAGTTCTCCAAAAAGTACGATCTTTGTCCCCATGTGCAGTTGCAAACCGTAGTCTGTCTTTTTTATGGCGGATTTGGAGCAGTGGCTTCTTCCTTGCTGAACGGACTTTCAGGTTATGTCGATATAGGACTCGCTTTACTGTGGATATAGATACTTTTGTACCTGTTTCCTCCAGCATCTTCACAAGGTCCTTTGCTGTTGTTCTGGGATTGATTTGCACTTTTCGCACCAAAGTACGTTCATTTCTAGGAGACAGAAGGCATCTCCTTCCTGAGCGGTAGGACGGCTGCGTGGTCCCATGGTGTTTATACTTGCGTACTATTGTTTGTACAGATGAACGTGGTACCTTCAGGCGTTTGTAAATTGCTCCCAAGGATGAACCAGACTTTTGGAGGTCTCCAATAATTTTTCTGATGTCTTGGCTGATTTCTTTTGATTTTCCCATGATGTCAGGCAAAGAGGCACTGAGTTTGAAGGTAAGCCTTGAAATACATCCACAGGTACACCTCCAATAGACTGAAATGATGTCAATTAGCCTATCATAAGCTTCTAAAGCCATGACATAATTTTCAGGAATTTTCCAAGCTGTTTAAAGGCACAGCCAACTTAGTGTATGTAAACTTCTGACCCACTGGAATTGTGATACAGTGAATTATAAGTGAAATAATCTGTCTGTAATCAATTGTTGGAAAAATTACTTGTCATGCACAAAGTAGATGTCCTAACCGACTTGCCAAAACTATAGTTTGTTAAGAAGAAATTTGTGGAGTGGTTGAAAAACGAGTTTTAATGACTCCAACCTAAGTGTATGTAAACTTCCAACTTCAACTGTATATATTTTTGTTGTTTGTTCTTTGTTATAGAGCCGAAAATATTGGAGAAGTGGTTTATCCATACATCTCCATTTTGGATAGATAACTCTTCGTGTTTGTTTAGAGTTTTCCAATTTTCCCAGAAGTGGTTCGATTCTTCAGTTACGTTGAGCTAATTTCTGAAGTGCTGTTCCTTCTTTTTCCGTGGTGTATTTCTGTATTGTTTTAGTGATTCACCATTGTGAAGGCGTAGACTCAGGTTTTCTGGGTGTCTATGTTTTTGATTGGATAGGTTTCTCAATTTCTTTCGTAGGTTTTTGCATTCTTTATCAAACCATTTGTTATTGTTGTTAATTTTCTTAGGTTGTCTTTTTGATAGGGAAGCTGAGCGGTCAAATATACTGTTGAGGTTTTGTACTTCTAGTTTACACCTTCACTATTACAGTGAAATGTTTTGTTCAGGAAGTTGTCTAAAAGGGATTTAATTTGTTGTTGCCTAATAGCTTTTTGGTAAGTTTCTACACTACTTTCCTTCTATCTATAGCATTTCTTAATACTGTGAAGTTCCTCTGGCTTTAATGCCTCATGATTTGAGCATAGCTCTGTTCAAGTAGAGTGTGATTTTGCTGTGTTCTGATAGGGGTGTCAGTGGACTCACTGTGAACGCTGTAAGAGACTCGGTTGAGGTTAGCGATTAAGTAATCTACAGCATTTTTTATAAAAAAATGTTTTTTAACCTTTATTTAACTAGGCAAGTCAGTTAAGATCAAATTATTATTTACAATGACGGCCTATACCGGCCAAACCCAGACGACACTGGGCCAATTGTGCTCCGCCCTATGGGACTCCCAATCAAGGCCGGTTGTGATACAGCCTGGAATCATACCAGGGTGTCTGTAGTGACGCCTCAAGCACTGAGATGTAGTGCCTCAGACCGCTGCACCACTCGGGAGCCCAGTACTACTGCCAAGAGATGAGCTATAGGTGTAGTTACCATAGGAGTCTCCTCGAAGCCTACCATTGACTATGTACAGACCCAGCGTTTGACAGGGCTGCAGTAGTTGTGACCCATTTTTGTTGGTTGTTTTGTCATAGTTGTGTCTTGGGGGGCATATTTTAAGGGAGGGAATACTGTCACCTCTATGTAGGTGTTTGTCCTCCTGTGTACTGAGACTGTCAGGTTCTTGTCTAGTTCTGGCATTTAGGTCGCCACAGACTAGGGCCTGGAAATTGTTGATCTCCCCCTCTAGGATATAGAAGCTGTCATCGTTAAAGTATGTGGATTCCAATAGAGGGATATAGGTAGCACACATGAGGACATTTTTATCTGAGATAATTTCCTTATTCATTTCTTGCCAGATGAAAAATGTTCCTGTTTTAATTAATTTAAAAGAGTTGGTTAGGTCTGCTCTATACCAAATTAGCATACCACCTGAGTCTCTTCCCTGTTTCACACCTGGTAGTTTGGTGGATGGGACTACCAGCTCTCTGTAACCTAGAGGGCAACCAGTGGGTCTGTCTCCTTTATACCATGTTTCTTGTAGGATGACAATGTCTGCATTTCTAATGTCTTTGATGAAGTCTGTGTTCCTGCTCTTTATGTCAAAGACAGATGAACTCAGACCTTGTATATTCCAGGATCAGATAGTAAAAGCTTTATATTCCATAGTGTCTCCCCCCCTCTCAGGACAACTCCAGCTGTAGTCTAATTGATGTCTCTCTCTCTCTCTCTCTCTCTCTCTCCCCCCTCAGGACAACTCCAGCTGTAGTCTAATTGATGTCTCTCTCTCTCTCCCCTCAGGACAACTTCAGCTGTAGTCTAATTGATGTCTCTCTCTCTCTCTCTCCCCTCAGGACAACTCCAGCTGTAGTCTAATTGAAGTCTCTCTCTCCCCTCAGGACAACTCCAGTTGTAGTCTAATTGATGTCTCTCTCTCTCTCCCCTCAGGACAACTCCAGCTGTAGTCTAATTGATGTCTCTCTCTCTCTCTCTCTCTCTCTCTCTCCCCTCAGGACAACTCCAGCTGTAGTCTAATTGATGTCTCTCTCTCTCTCTCTCTCCCCTCAGGACAACTCCAGCTGTAGTCTAATTGATGTCTCTCTCTCTCTCTCTCCCCTCAGGACAACTCCAGCTGTAGTCTAATTGATGTCTCTCTCTCTCACCCCTCAGGACAACTCCAGTTGTAGTCTAATTGATGTCTCTCTCTCTCTCTCTCCCCTCAGGACAACTCCAGCTGTAGTCTAATTGATGTCTCTCTCTCTCTCTCTCTCCCCTCAGGACAACTCCAGCTGTAGTCTAATTGAAGTCTCTCTCTCTCTCTCTCCCCTCAGGACAACTCCAGCTGTAGTCTAATTGAAGTCTCTCTCTCTCCCCTCAGGACAACTCCAGTTGTAGTCTAATTGATGTCTCTCTCTCTCTCTCTCCCCTCAGGACAACTCCAGTTGTAGTCTAATTGATGTCTCTCTCTCTCTCTCCCCTCAGGACAACTCCAGCTGTAGTCTAATTGATGTCTCTCTCTCCCCTCAGGACAACTCCAGCTGTAGTCTAATTGAAGTCTCTCTCTCTCTCTCTCCCCTCAGGACAACTCCAGTTATAGTCTAATTGATGTCTCTCTCTCTCTCTCTCTCTCTCCCCTCAGGACAACTTCAGCTGTAGTCTAATTGATGTCTCTCTCTCTCTCTCCCCTCAGGACAACTCCAGCTGTAGTCTAATTGATGTCTCTCTCTCTCTCCCCTCAGGACAACTCCAGCTGTAGTCTTGTGGCAGTGGATCAATCAGTCCTTCAATGCAATAGTCAACTACACCAATAGGAGTGGAGATGCTCCTCTCTCAGTCAAGTAAGTTGGTTTTATAGTTTCTATATCAGGGATATTCAACTACTTTTCTATTCTTACAGGGGCCAGATGTGTAAAGTGTTTGATTGCAGGGGGCCGGACATTTTCCATGTGGGATTATTCTTCTGAAGAACTGTATATATAAAACAAAAAGCCAAGCACACACCAATAAATAACTTGTCTTAAAATGAAATGTTGCTAAAAGTAATTAGGAAAGAGGTGGAAGGTTCTCAACCAGCTAGAGTCGAGGTGGCAACCAACACAGTTGATAATCATTGAAAAGGAAACAACGCCCGCTCACCTTTTTTATTTATTAAATGTTTCTTAAAAGTAATTAGGTCATTTGAAAATCATCTGAAAACTGAGCATCTCAGTAATTTAATACAATGATACACTACATGACCAAAAGTATATGGACACCAGCTCGTTGAACATTGGCATCAATATGGAGTTATTCCCCTTGATTTTATACACCCGTCAGCCGACTCAACTAATTTGAAGGGGGGTCCACATACTTTTGTAGCTTAAATTGTTCAAACGCTAGAGCCAAATTCATATGAAGAAAGAATCAACATGCCACATAGGCACTAGAAACAACTATATACAACCACCATAGTGATAGAAACCACACTATATACAACCACCGTAGTGCTAGAAACCACACTATATACAACCACCATAGTGATAGAAACCACACTATAGACTACCACCGTAGTGCTAGAAACCACACTATATACAACCACCGTAGTGCTAGAAACCACACTATATACAACCACCGTAGTGCTAGAAACCACACTATAGACAACCACCGTAGTGATAGAAACCACACTATAGACAACCACCGTAGTGATAGAAACCACACTATAGACAACCACCTTAGTGATAGAAACCACACTATAGACAACCACCTTAGTGATAGAAACCACACTATAGACAACCACCATAGTGATAGAAACCACACTATAGACAACCACCATAGTGATAGAAACCACACTATATACAACCACCGTAGTGATAGAAACCACACTATATACAACCACCGTAGTGATAGAAACCACACTATAGACAACCACCATAGTGATAGAAACCACACTATAGACAACCACCATAGTGATAGAAACCACACTATAGACAACCACCGTAGTGCTAGAAACCACACTATATACAACCACCGTAGTGATAGAAACCACACTATAGACAACCACCATAGTGATAGAAACTACACTATAGACAACCACCGTAGTGATAGAAACTACACTATATACAACCACCGTAGTGCTAGAAACCACACTATATACAACCACCGTAGTGATAGAAACCACACTATAGACAACCACCATAGTGATAGAAACTACACTATAGACAACCACCATAGTGATAGAAACCACACTATAGACAACCACCGTAGTGCTTGTCATTTTGGCCTGAACGTCGGATTCTGATGGGGATTTATTTTCAGATCTTCTGTTGATGTTCAGAATTGATCAAAGGGCCAGTCTAAATGAATCAACGGGCTGGACCTGGCCCACGGCCGCCAGTCTAAATGAATCAACGGGCTGGACCTGGCCCACGGCCGCCAGTCTAAATGAATCAACGGGCTGGATCTGGCCCACGGCCGCCAGTCTAAATGAATCAACGGGCTGGATCTGGCCCACGGCCGCCAGTCTAAATGAATCAACGGGCTGGACCAGGCCCACGGCCGCCATTCTAAATGAATCAACGGGCTGGATCTGGCCCACGGCCGCCAGTCTAAATGAATCAACGGGCTGGACCTGGCCCACGGCCGCCAGTCTAAATGAATCAACGGGCTGGATCCAGTTGAACAGCCCTGTTCTATATCATTTTTAGCTGATGTTGCTCTGGTAGTTTTTTGTCTGGTGTGTTTCTGATACCTATTAACCCTGTAATGTTCTGTGGTTTGGATAATATGACTATGTGAATTTATGAATGCATCTCTCATTTGCAGTCAGCTTGGCACAGCCTATGTATCTGCTACCACAGGGGCAGTAGCCACGGCTCTAGGACTAAATGCACTAACAAAGGTATTAACCCATATATTAACCCTGTTCTCATTCATTCATTTACCATCAACCACATCACATGGGAGTGTTATTAAACGTAGCTACTCACAAGCTACTCACAAGTCACATCATGAGTAGTTATCATGTCCAAAATAGTGAATGGGAGTGAATAGTAACCACGAATAGAAGTAGTCTACATATTTTGCCTGCTGCCTGCTTTGCTGGTTAGTCAACCTGTTGAAAGAGAGAGAAAATGTTGTGTATTTCATACAGTATTCCCATTGTGGAAACAAATGTCACTCATCATAACCATCATGACATGCACAAAGAGCTTTTAAGCTTTGTAAAAATAGTAGAATGTATAGATCAACTCCTGTCTGTTTTACTCCAACTTGTTGTTGTCCAGCACATATCTCCCCTCGTAGGGAGGTTAGTTCCCTTCGCTGCTGTTGCTGCTGCTAACTGCATCAACATCCCTCTCATGAGGCAACGGTAAGACCAACTAGCCTGTACCACCTTCTGTTTGAAAATATGGCTTTGCAAATATGCATTCAGCATTTTAAGTGTTTTTCTTCTAAGTTCTCTATGTAGTGTTAAATGTTGATTAGGTATCTCTACAACGCTCAACTCTCTCCTTTTTTTTATAGCATATATCACTCACCGCTTATTTACATTTTTCTTTCCACAACTTGGACAAGGTCTTTCAACAGAAAGGGTCTTTATCATCAAAGCCAGTTTCTATAAGGTCTTTCAACAGAAACATAATAGTTTAATAGATGTTTACTTTTCTTCTTCTACATTTGTCCAGGGAACTGAAACACGGCATTCCGATAACCGACGAGAACGATAACCGGTTAGGAGAGTCAACGACCGCCGCTAAGCAGGCTATCTCCCAGGTGGTGGTGTCTAGAATCCTCATGGCCTCTCCTGGAATGGGTATGTATTACGTAATAGGCTTTAGGACCAATCTGGCAACCCATGCGATCTGTGACTCCAACCTGGCAACTCCATATGATACTCTGGAAATGATAAAGGCTTGAAATCCACCATGTTATCAGGTGAAAGATAATGCTTGTATAAGTTGATTATGATATATGAATAAACATTTATAAAGGATTAACATTTTATTTCACTATTTTGTTCTTCAGCTATCCCTCCATTTTTAATGAACACCTTGGAAAAGAAAGCCTTCCTGAAGGTATTATTCACATCATTTAGCATTTTGTTTGTTCATGTTTGATTACATATTTACCTACTTTCTCATATCTGTGATGGCAGTCAGCCTTACTTTCTCATATCTGTGATGGCAGTCAGCCTTACTTTCTCATATCTGTGATGGCAGTCAGCCTTACTTTCTCATATCTGTGATGGCAGTCAGCCTTACTTTCTCATATCTGTGATGGCAGTCAGCCTTACTTTCTCGTATCTGTGATGGCAGTCAGCCTTACGTTCTCGTATCTGTGATGGCAGTCAGCCTTACTTTCTCGTATCTGTGATGGCAGTCAGCCTTACGTTCTCGTGTCTGTGATGGCAGTCAGCCTTACGTTCTCGTGTCTGTGATGGCAGTCAGCCTTACGTTCTCGTGTCTGTGATGGCAGTCAGCCTTACGTTCTCGTGTCTGTGATGGCAGTAAGCCTTACGTTCTCGTATCTGTGATGGCAGTCGGCCTTACGTTCTCGTATCTGTGATGGCAGTCGGCCTTACGTACTCGTATCTGTGATGGCAGTCGGCCTTACGTTCTCGTATCTGTGATGGCAGTCGGCCTTACGTTCTCGTATCTGTGATGGCAGTCGGCCTTACGTTCTCGTATCTGTGATGGCAGTCGGCCTTACGTTCTCGTATCTGTGATGGCAGTCGGCCTTACGTTCTCGTATCTGTGATGGCAGTCGGCCTTACGTTCTCGTATCTGTGATGGCAGTCGGCCTTACGTTCTCGTATCTGTGATGGCAGTCGGCCTTACGTTCTCGTATCTGTGATGGCAGTCGGCCTTACGTTCTCGTATCTGTGATGGCAGTTGGCCTTACTTTCTCGTGTCTGTGATGCCAGTCAGCCTTTTGATAAGTGGCTATACTAGAGACAGTGTATATATAATGGCCTGTCGCTGTGTTGTGTGAGCCTTCGAGTCCCTGCGTAGCAGCCTTCTAGACACGGTCAGCAGGCTAAATCCAAACGCTCTATTTCCTCATCCTGATTCAAACTAACTGGATAGGTAGAAACAAAATGGTGCCTACTAAGCTATAGCCCTCAGGCATATTGCCTATAGCACTCCAGCCCCTTCAGTGATCAGTGAGTGTGAGGAAATAGGACAGAACAGAGGAAGCCATTTCAGAGGAGTGGAATGTAATCCTTTTGTTTGTCTCATTGTTTTCTGTTTTTTTCAGAAGTTCCCGTGGATGAGTGCACCTATTCAAGTGGTCTTGGTGGGATTCTGGTAAGTGGCCAGCAATGGACTGCTGATAAACCAACATTTGGGCTGTTGATAAACCAACATTTGGACTGTTGATAAACCGCCATTTGGAATGTTGATAAACCGCCATTTGGGCTGTTGATAAACCAACATTTGGGCTGTTGATAAACCGCCATTTGGGCTGTTGATAAACCGCCATTTGGACTGTTGATAAACCGCCATTTGGGCTGTTGATAAACCGCCATTTGGACTGTTGATAAACCGCCATTTGGACTGTTGATAAACCAACATTTGGACTGTTGATAAAACGCCATTTGGGCTGTTGATAAACCGCCATTTGGGCTGTTGATAAACCGCCATTTGGGCTGTTGATAAACCGCCATTTGGGCTGTTGATAAACCGCCATTTGGACTGTTGATAAACCAACATTTGGACTGTTAATAAACCGCCATTTGGGCTGTTGATAAACCGCCATTTGGACTGTTGATAAACCGCCATTTGGGCTGTTGATAAACCGCCATTTGGGCTGTTGATAAACCGCCATTTGGGCTGTTGATAAACCGCCATTTGGGCTGTTGATAAACCGCCATTTGGGCTGTTGATAAACCGCCATTTGGGCTGTTGATAAACCGCCATTTGGGCTGTTGATAAACCGCCATTTGGACTGTTGATAAACCGCCATTTGGGCTGTTGATAAACCGCCATTTGGATTGTTGATAAACCGCCATTTGGGCTGTTGATGAACAAACGCTGTGAAGCACCCGTGACATATACTGTAAACGCTGTGAAGCACCCGTGACATGTACTGTAAACGCTGTGAAGCACCCGTGACATGTACTGTAAACGCTGTGAAGAACCTGTGACATGTACTATAAACGCTGTGAAGCACCCGTGACATATACTGTAAACGCTGTGAAGCACCCGTGACATGTACTGTAAACGCTGTGAAGCACCCGTGACATGTACTGTAAACGCTGTGAAGCACCCGTGACATGTACTGTAAACGCTGTGAAGCACCCGTGACATGTACTGTAAACGCTGTGAAGCACCCGTGACATATACTGTAAACGCTGTGAAGCACCCGTGACATGTACTGTAAACGCTGTGAAGAACCTGTGACATGTACTGTAAACGCTGTGAAGCACCCGTGACATGTACTGTAAACGCTGTGAAGCACCCGTGACATGTACTGTAAACGCTGTGAAGCACCCGTGACATATACTGTAAACGCTGTGAAGCACCCGTGACATGTACTGTAAACGCTGTGAAGCACCCGTGACATGTACTGTAAACGCTGTGAAGGACCCGTGACATATGTACTGTAAACGCTGTGAAACCCGTGACCATATGTCGTGGACGAATCAGAATTAGTTGGGTAACATAGATAATTAAGATGTTTTATTAGTATAATATGCTTATTTGAGGTACTTGTCATTAGAAAGTGTCCATTGGACTCTGGTATGTTTCAGTTGCACGTCTACCTTAGCTGGGGCTCAGACAGTTGGGGCCCAGAGAGGGGAGAGGTCAGATTTGTTGTCATGGGAATGTGTCTTTACTTATTCTTAAACCATGTGAAGGGATGGCGTGATTAATGGGGAACCAATGACTTGTCTCCACAATGTCTGTGAGCCAGTCACTCCCTCCTTTTCTTTATTGTGGGGAGGATTATGGCAGTAAATGGACCCTTGTATGTCCTCTCTTAGATCTCGCTCTTATCCTGTGATAATATATGGCCTAGAGGCTCACTCCCCAGTGAGCCTGTCCAGGAGTGGGGTCAAGAGGGGGTTTGCTTGAGATGGGAGTATCTAGAGTTGACAATTGATATATGCCATTGGATGAAATGGTGTTTTTGTTCCATACCGTACCAGGGAGGGACAGTTCTAGGGGGACCAGATACTGGTATATATAATGAACCCTGTTGACATAGCAGTTACTGTCTGATGTGTTTTATGGATATCTGTCATACAAAACTTAACCTTTGTGAACTGTTACTAAGTATCTGTGGTTTGTCAATGTACGTTGAAGGGGGTGTATCGTTGCTATAAAAGATCCCTGTAGCCATTCTGTAATCACCTTCCTGGTTCATTCAAGAGTGCATTATTGAAGGTCAAGAACTTTTGCAAAAGTATCTTAAGTATTAAAGATGTAGTTTAACTCGGACTGGTGTGTTTGTAACTCTCCTCATTTGGTAATGCAGAAATTAGCCACCACACATATACTGTAAACGCTGTGAAGCACCCGTGACATAACTATCAAGTAAACATAGTAAACATAAGCACAGTGTCGTTTAGATATCACAACAGCTGTTTTAAAGCAACATTGTGTCTTGGAAAGGTCAGGAATTATAGTATGGTATCTAATCTACTGTCTAGCTCTATATAGTAGATGTGTTGCTGACCCTTTTGTGTGCTTGTCTTTCAGCCTGGTGTTTGCCACTCCACTGTGCTGTGCATTGTTCCCCCAGAAGAGGTAAGTGAATTATCATTGCCAGCTGTGTTGATCAGCTGTGTTGATCAGATGAACACAGCTGTGTTGATCAGCTGTGTTGATCAGCTGTGTTGATCAGGAATGGTGCATAACTTTGTATTGTCTCCCCATCTCTCTTTTTTTTCCTCTGGCCATCGCTCGCTCTCGCATCTCTCTCTCTCCTATCTCTCTTGTCCCTCTCTCTCTCCTCCAGCTCTATGTCAGTAAGCCGATTGGAGCCAGAGCTTCAGGAGAAGATCCGTGTGAGCCACCCCGGTGTGGAGAGGGTCTACTTCAATAAAGGACTATGAGTGTCCAGCCCAACAGCAGCCTTCCTCAGAGCAGCTCTACTGGCAGACACCACAACCCTCCTCCTCATTCTGTGTGCCAAAGTTCACTTCTGCTTCTCATCTTCTCTTTTCTCTCCTCTGCTCCTCAGACAGAATCCCTTGATCCTCTCCCCTCTCCCTCCCCCCGCTCTCTCGTTCCATCTCGCCGTCTCTCTCCTTCCCTCTGTCTCTCGGTCTCCCTCTCTTTCTTCTCTCTCCCTCTCTTGTCGCTGTGATGTTCTGAAAGATATTGTCTCTCATTGTGGAGCTGTGATGGAGGTTTATAGTGGGTCTGTGTACAGTAACAGGAGAGGCTTCTAAGATAGACGTATGTTTGTTTGTATTCCAACAGTTTTTTAGTCTTTTTTGGGGGGGGATTGTATTTAGCTGCCAAAACATTTTCATATTAAAAACAGTTTGTGTTCAGTGGAGAAGCAGGTAAAATAACAGGGTCTGTATTCCTGTATTAGTAACTATAGCAGTAATCACTATTAGTCATTCTTAATCTAACTATGATGCCTACTCCAATATTCAGTTCAAGTATTTGCCAAATCTCAACAATGGTTTGTGAGACCTCTCAACAATACACAACCTCTAGTAATATATTAGTGTCATTTCAGAGGAAGACAATATAACATTCATTTCATTTGAATGAATTCATATTTGCCAAATGAGTGAACTTTGCCAGGGCTGCGTCCCAAATGGCATCCGATTCCCATAAATCCTCTGGCCAAAAGTAGTGCACTATGTAGGGAATAATCGGGTGCCAAAAGTAGTGCACTATGTAGGGAATAATAGGGTGCTGTTTGGGATGGTGTCTATATTGGGTCCATGAGGGTTTACTCCCTCTAACAATGTGAGATCTTATATTGGTTTACAATGACCGTTGTTCCGTATATTACTGGTGCTTTTGATGCAATATCGTCATATAATTGATGTTTATTCCAGACTATTTATTCTGCTTCCCAAACCATGCATGAACAAACCACTCCTCATCAGTGTGATAGTACGGCATATGGTTGGTTACAGGTGTGTTTCAGACCGAGTCAACTAGTCTGTCTGTATAGTCACTTCAGGGCTACATTCAGGGTGGCATCCACAGCAGCTGTGTTTCAAAGACGATGACAAAATCTTATGTTCTACAAATACTGTCTACAGTTTGATATGTGGGGGGGTGCGAAATCGCTTTGTTAAAGAGCAAAACCTTGCGGTCCTGAATGCAACCCGGTCATGAGGCTCCCACAGACCTTGCTGAACGATGTGCCAAAGAGCTGATGATATGTTATATTGTGCTACTCTGCTGCTGTCTCAGGCTAGCTAGACCATCTCTCAGGCTAGACACAAGCACAGCATGTCTTGTGCATATTTGTCAATCCCTAATTTAAAAAATCTATATGACAGTGAATTTAAGGAATAGTGAATGATGTGATCTGCTGGAAGATTCACTCCAATGCACATGATGTTAAACTCTGGACTACAGACATATCAGTGTAGCAAAAGCCTACTGGTGGCAGTACCGTCAGACAAAACCAACTCTGGATAATAGCAGTACCTTTTAAAAAAAGAAAGTGATGTATACACAGAAACAATAGAGAAATGGATAGTTTCAATGCTGTTTATTCCAGAGTTTGTCCGAAAATAAAATAGAAGTATATAATTTTTGAAAAAATGTTTTAAATAATTGTGAACATTCCATTTGGTTGATAACAGTATCGTCCTTGTTCATCGCATTGTGGTTTTTGTAAGGTGTTTTTAAATGTTTTAAGTATGGAAAAATATATATCTACAGTATTGACTTAATATGGTTCTATATATAAGTCTTTTCAAAGAGAATCCTGCTATAGAAGTTGTTCTTACAGATGGTATGAAGCGATGGATAATGTTTCTGTGTATTTCGGTAGTTGAAAGTAGCATCGGCAGATCTAGGCCATGATTCAATCTAAGCCGTGTTATAGAGCCAGTGGCATTGGACTGACAATGCATCTTTAAAAAAAATAAAAATGTTTAAAGGCATTATCTCTGACGTTCCACCGAGATATGTCTTCCCTGTAGCTCAGTTGGTAGAGCATGGTGTTTGCAACGCCAGGGTTGTGGGTTCGATTCCCACGGGGGGCCAGCACAGAGAAAAAAAAAATAATAATGTATGAAATGAAATGTATACATTCACTACTGTAAGTCGCTCTGGATAAGAGCGTCTGCTAAATGACTAAAATCACATTAAACGCTGCACACGTTGGCTCAAGTGTAAATGACGTTAAAGTGTGCTGCTGTATAACATGCCATCGGATTGAATCACGGTCTCAGCATCTGTTCATTGTTTGGTGTTTCTCATATGTAAAACACTTAATGCTATGTTTGGGAAAATACAACATGAAAAAGCACAATATTGTGATTGATGGTTGATCTGAGATACTGCACATTTCTAATTCTCAGTATTTCAAACTTAAAGTCCTATACATTTATTTAAGCACATTCATTAATCAAATAGATTAATGTAACTTTAAAAAGCAACAATTAGCAAGAGAGAAGCACAATGGATTTTAATAACTGACATTTTTTCAACCAGTGGACAATGTATGAGTGTCTCTTTACTTTAGTCTTTAACTTGATGTATTAAACCCCAAGAAATGCCAAATGAACCTGCCCAAACAAACCTTAATTATTACAAAATACAATTATTAGACTGAAGGCCATTTATTGTTATTTACCTATCTGCCAAATCAATCTGCTTTAATGTCAATCTAGCCAAAGTGATACAAATCCACTCGAAGGAATAAGTCATGACAGTTTACTGTAATATAAATGAAATGGGTATTTTTAAGAAAGGGTATTATGAAATACTGTTAAAAGTAGTTGTTTTTTTTGCGATAAATTTGGGATGTTGTAATGTCTAGACCTAACTGGATGAAATAAAAAAAAATAATCTCAAAAGGGTTGTACTGTGTTTTTTATTAATACAGTACAGATTTTATTGCAGGTGCAGAAACATAAGCATTTTGCTATCTCCAACACTTCGCTACTATGGCCTATTTATTGCCTTACCTCCTCACGCCATTTGCACACACTGTATATAGACTCTATTTTATCTATTGTGTTATTGACTGTACGCTTGTTAATTCCATGTGTAACTCTGTGTTGTTGTTTGTGTCGCACTGCTTTGCTTTATCTTGGCCAGGTCGCAGTTGTAAATGAGAACTTGTTCTCAACTAGCCTACCTGGTTAAATAAAGGTGAAATAAAATAAAATAAATAAAAAACAGTGCAGTAATATCTAGCAACACAACAATACACACGTCATCCATACGTTAATATCTAGCAACACAATAACAATACATCATCCATACGTTAATATCTAGCAACACAATACATCATCCATACGTTAATATCTAGCAACACAATACATCATCCATATGTTCATATCTAGCAACACAATAACAATACATCATCCATATGTTCATATCTAGCAACACAATAACAATACATCATCCATATGTTAATATCTAGCAGCACAACAATACATCATCCATACGTTAATATCTAGCAACACAATAACAATACATCATCCATACGTTAATATCTAACAGCACAACAATACATCATCCATAGGTTAATATCTAGCAACACAATACATCATCCATACATTAATATCTAGCAACACAATGACAATACACACATCATCCATACGTTAATATCTAGCAACACAATAACAATACACACATCATCCATACGTTAATATCTAGCAACACAATAACAATACATCATCCATACGTTAATATCTAGCAACACAATAATACATCATCCATACGTTAATATCTAGCAACACAACAATACACCATCCATACGTTAATATCTAGCAACACAATACACCATCCATACGTTAATATCTAGCAACACAATAACAATACATCATCCATACGTTAATATCTAGCAACACAATACATCATCCATACGTTAATATCTAGCAACAACAATACATCATCCATACGTTAATATCTAGCAACACAGCAATACACCATCCATCCATTAATATCTAGCAGCACAGCAATACATCATCCATACGTTAATATCTAGCAGCACAACAATACATCATCCATACGTTAATATCTTGCAACACAATACATCATCCATATGTTAATATCTAGCAACACAATAACAATACATCATCCATACGTTAATCTCTAACAGCACAACAATACATCATCCATACATTAATATCTAGCAATGCAATACATCATCCATACGTTAATATCTAGCAACACAATAACAATACATCATTCATACATTAATATCTAGCAACACAATACATCATCCATACATTAATATCTGGCAACACAATAACAATACATCATCCATACGTTAACATCTAGCAACACAATACATCATCCATCCGTTAATATCTAGCAACGCAATACATCATCCATACGTTAATATCTAGCAACACAATAACAATACATCATCCATACGTTAATCTCTAACAGCACAACAATACACCATCCATACATTAATATCTAGCAATGCAATACATCATCCATACGTTAATATCTAGCAACACAATAACAATACATCATCCATACATTAATATCTAGCAACACAATACATCATCCATACATTAATATCTAGCAACACAATACATCATCCATACATTAATATCTAGCAACACAATAACAATACATCATCCATACGTTAATATCTAGCAACACAATACATCATAAATACGTTAATATCTAGCAACACAATAACAATACATCATCAATACGTTAATATCTAGCAACACAATACATCATCCATACGTTAATATCTAGCAACGCAATACATCATCCATACGTTAATATCTAGCAACACAGTAACAATACACACATCATCCATACGTTAATATCTAGCAACACAATAACAATACACACATCATCCATACGTTAATATCTAGCAACACAATAACAATACATCATCCATACGTTAATATCTAGCAACACAATACATCATCCATATGTTAATATCTAGCAACACAATAACATCCTCCATACATTAATATCTAGCAGCACAACAATACATCATCCATACATTAATATCTGGCAACACAATACATCATCCATACGTTAATATCTAGCAACACAATACATCATCCATATGTTAATATCTAGCAACACAATAACAATACATCATCCATACGTTAATATCTAGCAACACAATATATCCTGGAGGGCAGGACTGGAACCTTACTAGCGTTTCCCCTGGTCAGGTCACATGGTTTATTCCGTCTCCATGTAACAAAATAATCAAATATGAAATAGTCTATAAATATAACATTTTCCTCAGATTTAATCGTTGCTCTCATTCAAACCAAGACAGGCAGAACCACTGCTTGCCTACAGCCATCTACTGGTCAAGGTTGGACACAGCAGAGGCCCCTCCTGGATGGCTTCCACACACACACAATCCCCTCCTGGATGGCTTCCACACACAACCCCCCTCCCTCCTGGATGGCTTCCACACACAACCCCTCTCCCTCCTGGATGGCTTCCACACACAACCCCCCCCCTCCCTCCTGGATGGCTTCCACACACAACCCCCCCCCTCCCTCCCTCCTGAATGGCATCCACACACAACCCCCCTACCCCTCCTGGATGGCTTCCACACACAACCTCCCCCCCCTCCTGGATGGCTTCCACACCCCCTCCCTCTGGATGGCTTCCACACACACACACACACACACCCCCCCCCCCCTCCTGGATGGCTTCCACCCCCCCCCCCCCCCCCCCTCCCTCCTGGATGGCTTCCGCACACACACACAACCCCCTCCTGGATGACTTCCACACACACAACCCCCACCCTCCTGGATGGCTTCCACACACACACACACACAACCCCCTCCCTCCTGGATGGCTTCCACACACAACCCCCTCCTGGATGGCTAGATACATGTGCTGACTGACACTATGCTATGCATATAAGAGCACAATGAAACTTGCATCTAATGTGGAGGAACCAGTATGTGTCTACATTGTGTTGCATGATTACATCATTCACAATATTCACAGTGAAAGTGCAGCAACTCAGATGAATGAAACACATGACAAGCCACTACTAGTTCAACTAACAAGCAGCCTTCTGGCATGATCAAACATGACCGCAATATGAATGAAGAGGACTTACAATCTACAATCCTTCTAGTCCTGCTAGCTTCACATTGGATGTTGCATAGTGTCTCTAGCAAGAATACCTGGTGCCCTCTGAGACCCAGTTGTTACTGACCCAAGTCTTCCTGGTTCCCTCTGAGACCCAGTTGTTACTGACCCAAGTCTTCCTGGTGCCCTCTGAGACCCAGTTGTTACTAGCCCAAGTCTTCCTGGTGCCCTGTTAGACCCAGTTGTTACTGACCCAAGTCTTCCTGGTGCCCTGTTAGACCCAGTTGTTACTGACCCAAGTCTTCCTGGTGCCCTCTGAGACCCAGTTGTTACTGACCCAAGTCTTCCTGGTTCCCTCTGAAACCCAGTTGTTACTAGCCCAAGTCTTCCTGGTTCCCTCTGAGACCCAGTTGTTACTGACCCAAGTCTTCCTGGTTCCCTCTGAAACCCAGTTGTTACTAGCCCAAGTCTTCCTGGTGCCCTCTGAGACCCAGTTGTCACTAGCCCAAGTCTTCCTGGTTCCCTCTGAGACCCAGTTGTCACTAGCCCAAGTCTTCCTGGTGCCCCTCTGAGACCCAGTTGTTACTAGCCCAAGTCTTCCTGGTGCCCTCTGAGACCCAGTTGTTACTAGCCCAAGTCTTCCTGGTGCCCTCTGAGACCCAATCCAAGTGCCCTGACATCCATCACATAGAAATAACCAAGAGGAAGGAAGGATTGTGTAGGAAATATGCTCCAGACAAGGAGAATGGCTCTGCTTTCTTGTCAACTTGAAGATTTCTTCATCCTTATATCTTATTTGACACAAGTTTTCAAAATGTCCCATCACACACAATCATATACTTCTTCCACCATGTAACACATGTTGTTTCATTCACCGTGAATAATTTACTTTTAATAACTGACCATTGGCTGTTTTACTCAGCTGGTGTTACTAGTCCAGTCAATTACGGAGTTCAACTGAAATTCCAATTCACCTTCGTTGCTGTTCTATGAGAAACTCAGTCAATACATGACTGTGGTAAATCAGATTTGTCAATCAACTACACAAGTCTCAGAGTCAGAGTGGTGATCTAAGATCAGTTTAACCTTTCAGATTATAATGAATCAGATATGGATGGGGGGGCTGACCCTAGATCACAGTGGTGGAAAAAGTACCCAATTGTCAGACTTCAGTAAAAGTAAAGATACCTTAATAGAAAATGACTCAAGTAAAAGTCAAAGTCACCCTGTAAAATACTACTTGAGTAAAAGTCTAAAAGTACTTGGTTTTAAATATACTTAAGTATCAAAAGTACATTTAATTGCTAAAATATACTTAAGTATCAAAAGTAAAAGTATAAATAATTTCAAATTCCTTATATTAAGCAAAGAGGACAGCACCATGTTCTTGTTTATAAAATGTCAGGATAGCCAGGGGCACACTCCAACACACAGACATTATTTACAAAAGATCACACTTTTGTGATCAGAGGCAGTAGGCATGACCACGTGTTCTCTTGATAAATGTGTGAATTTCACCAGTTTCCTGTTCTGTTAAGTATTCTAAATGTAACGAGTACTTTGGGTTGTCAGGGAAAATGTATGGAGTAAAAAGTACAATATTTTCTTTAGGAATGAAGTGAAGTAAAAGTTGTCCAAAATATAAATAGTAAAGTACAGGTACCCCAAATAACTACTTAAGTACTTTAAAGTATTTTTACTTAAGTACTTTACACCACTGCTAGATCAGCACTGGTATAGCAGACTGTCAGTGATTGTACAGGCAGGATTTGGACCACTTCAGCATAGTGGTCTCCCAATCAGTGTCCTTATCACCGCACACATCCAGTACGAAGAACCCTGGTCCTCCTGCAGATGCCTGCTCAGTGCTGCGTTATCTTTGAAATGTGTTGGACTTTGAGAGAGAGAGTCTACAATTGGCACTTGGAGTAATGTTTACTGGTACACATGGTTCCATAAGTGTTCTGTAGTAAGAGATCCTTAGAGTTTATACTTCATATACTGTACATTCTTGAATGATTGCACATACAGTATATATTTCCTGATTTGAGAAAACAAAGTTTACGTTGGAAACACATAGACCACACATGACATTGGTATATGCTCAACAACATTCCTTTGTTTTCCAAGGAGAATATATGACAAAGTACAAATAAGTACTGTGATAATTGTTTTTAGTTTTGAAATAAGGCTAATATAAATACTGTTATATAATCATAATATACAACAGCATAATAATTACAATTCTGCTCCCTCAGAAGGAAAAAGGTTTTGAAAAAGGCACTCACATTAAGTACACTTTAACATGGGGCACCATTTTAGTGTCTTTAGATAGATGTCAAAGACAGTCTCTGCAAACCTTCATATTATAAACACATAGAAAAAGACAGCACACCTTCCTAACAGCTGACACCTGCATCGTCTTTCAACAGATACTCTCAAACCCCTGGACAAAGAGAGCCAGAGATCCTATAAACCCTAGAGTAAGATCCCTTCCCCTGTAGCCATTGAGAAAATACATTTTGGCAGCGGTAGTGAACATGAAGCCCTCCCAGGCATCCATTGGAGTGCACACTGTCAGTCAGACAGAGGGTGAGGGGCAATAGAAAGGCTGTTCAAGTCAAAAGATGCTGCCCTGGGGGCACCTGTATAGATGGATGGGAAAATTAACCTATGTAACCCACTTAGTTAGCATGGGCGAGCTTTCACTACCTTAAGTTAGCTTAGCTTAGCCAAGCATATAATGGCTAAACCAAGCTTAAGTTAGCATAGACTAACCTAGCCTCAGACAAACTCCTCCTCGCAGTGGGCCTCCCCCACCAGCAATGAGTATCTGTCTGGTTCGCTGAGGGCCATGCAGTTGAGGGAGTGCTTTGATTGGAGGGAGTTGACGGATGCGCGGATGAAGTTGACGACGCGGTCATATAGGGTCAACTTGGGGGAGGGGCGGCGCAGCTCGCCTATGCCGATGTGGACGCTGACATCTGATAGTCTTGCAGCGTGTCTCTTCTGACTACCCAGACGAGACTCCAGTAGCTCAGCGCTGGGCTTAGTGTAGCTACAAACAGAGAGAGAGGAGAGAGTTAGTGTAGCTACAAACAGAGAGAGAGGAGAGAGTTAGTGTAGCTACAAACAGAGAGAGGAGAGTTAGTGTAGCCACAAAGAGAGAGGAGAGTTAGTGTAGCCACAAAGAGAGAGGAGAGAGTTAGTGTAGCTATAAACAGAGAGAGGAGAGAGTTAGTGTAGCTACAAACAGAGAGAGGAGAGAGTTAGTGTAGCTACAAACAGAGAGAGGAGAGAGTTAGTGTAGCTACAAACAGAGAGAGAGGAGTGAGTTAGTGTAGCTACAAACAGAGAGAGAGGAGAGAGTTAGTGTAGCTACAAACAGAGAGAGGATAAAGTTAGTGTAGCTACAAACAGAGAGAGGAGAGAGTTAGTGTAGCCACAAACAGAGAGGAGAGAGAGTTAGTGTAGCTACAAACAGAGAGAGAGGAGAGAGTTAGTGTAGCTACAAACAGAGAGAGAGGAGAGAGTTAGTGTAGCTACAAACAGAGAGGAGAGTTAGTGTAGCTACAAACAGAGAGAGGAGAGTTAGTGTAACGAGAAACAGAGAGGAGAGAGTTAGTGTAGCTACAAACAGAGAGAGAGGAGAGTTAGTGTAGCTACAAAGAGAGAGAGGAGAGTTAGTGTAGCTACAAAGAGAGAGGAGAGTTAGTGTAGCTACAAACAGAGAGAGAGGAGAGAGTTAGTGTAGCTACAAACAGAGAGAGAGGAGAGAGTTAGTGTAGCTACAAACAGAGAGAGGAGAGTTAGTGTAGCTACAAAGAGAGAGAGGAGAGTTAGTGTAGCTACAAAGAGAGAGGAGAGTTAGTGTAGCTACAAACAGAGAGAGAGAGGAGAGTTAGTGTAGCTACAAACAGAGAGAGAGGAGAGTTAGTGTAGCTACAAAGAGAGAGGAGAGTTAGTGTAGCTACAAAGAGAGAGGAGAGTTAGTGTAGCTACAAACAGAGAGAGAGAGGAGAGTTAGTGTAGCTACAAACAGAGAGAGGAGAGAGTTAGTGTAGCTACAAACAGAGAGAGGAGAGAGTTAGTGTAGCTACAAACAGAGAGAGAGAGGAGAGTTAGTGTAGCTACAAACAGAGAGAGAGAGGAGAGTTAGTGTAGCTACAAACAGAGAGAGGAGAGAGTTAGTGTAGCTACAAACAGAGAGAGGAGAGAGTTAGTGTAGCTACAAACAGAGAGAGGAGAGAGTTAGTGTAGCTACAAACAGAGAGAGGAGAGAGTTAGTGTAGCTACAAAGAGAGAGGAGAGAGTTAGTGTAGCTACAAACAGAGAGGAGAGAGTTAGTGTAGCCACAAACAGAGAGGAGAGAGTTAGTGTAGCTACAAACAGAGAGAGGAGAGAGTTAGTGTAGCTACAAAGAGAGAGGAGAGAGTTAGTGTAGCTACAAACAGAGGAGAGAGTTAGTGTAGCCACAAACAGAGAGGAGAGAGTTAGTGTAGCTATAAACAGAGAGAGGAGAGAGTTAGTGTAGCTACAAAGAGAGAGGAGAGTTAGTGTAGCTACAAACTGAGAGAGAGGAGAGAGTTAGTGTAGCTACAAACAAAGAGAGAGGAGAGAGTTAGTGTAGCTACAAACAGAGAGAGAGGAGAGAGTTAGTGTAGCTACAAACAGAGAGAGGAGAGAGTTAGTGTAGCTACAAACAGAGAGAGGAGAGTTAGTGTAGCTACAAACAGAGAGAGGAGAGTTAGTGTAGCTACAAACAGAGAGAGGAGAGAGTTAGTGTAGCTACAAAGAGAGAGGAGAGAGTTAGTGTAGCTACAAACAGAGAGAGGAGAGAGTTAGTGTAGCTACAAAGAGAGAGGAGAGTTAGTGTAGCTACAAACAGAGAGAGAGGAGAGAGTTAGTGTAGCTACAAACAGAGAGAGAGGAGAGTTAGTGTAGCTACAAACAGAGAGAGAGGAGAGTTAGTGTAGCTACAAACAGAGAGAGGAGAGAGTTAGTGTAGCTACAAACAGAGAGGAGAGTTAGTGTAGCTACAAACAGAGAGAGAGGAGAGAGTTAGTGTAGCTACAAACAGAGAGAGAGGAGAGTTAGTGTAGCTACAAACAGAGAGGAGAGTTAGTGTAGCTACAAACAGAGAGAG
Organism: Salmo trutta; assembly: GCF_901001165.1. Taxonomy (NCBI): domain Eukaryota; kingdom Metazoa; phylum Chordata; class Actinopteri; order Salmoniformes; family Salmonidae; genus Salmo; species Salmo trutta. Next base: position 34,816,428 of record NC_042969.1, on the reverse strand, counting down.
AGGAGAGTTAGTGTAGCTACAAACAGAGAGAGAGGAGAGTTAGTGTAGCTACAAACAGAGAGAGAGGAGAGTTAGTTACACAAAGAAACAGAAACCATAACACACTAAGACACTACAAGTTGTAGTTCAGTTCTGAATTTAGAGTAACTGCAAGAAGAGGGTGGTTTGGAGAGCCACTGTCCCCCCCCCCCACCCACCACCACACACACACACACACACACACCACTACTACTCAAATACCACAGCTTGATGGTAAACTGGCGCCTGGTCTGGTAACTCACCATCTGAGTTGTAGAGAGGACAGCACCACAGAGACAGAGGAGAGGGCCATGGCAGCAGAACCCATCCATGGCTGGAGAACCAGACCAACAGGCATGAACACACCAGCAGCGATAGGGATCCCCATCAGGTTATAGACCAGAGCAAACACAAAGTTGATCCAGATTCTCTGGACGGTCTTCTTGGACAGGTCAATGCTCCCTACCACATCCAGCAGGTCATTCTGTGAACAGTGGTGAGAGAGAGGGAGAGAGAGTGATGGGGAGAAAGAGAGATGGGGAGAAAGAGGGAGAAAGAGAGATGGGGAGGGAGAGAAAGAGAGAGATGGGGAGGGAGAGAAAGAGAGAGCGAGAGATAAATGAAAAGAAAACTTAGTTTATGACAGTGAGCTTTACCATTACTATAACATTTTGCAATTCATAAAAACTTGTTTTGGAGGCAGACAAAGGACAGGGAGGCAGACAGAGGACAGGGAGGCAGACAGAGGACAGGGAGGCAGACAGAGGACAGGGAGGCAGGACAGAGGACAGGGAGGCAGACAGAGGACAGGGAGGCAGACAGAGGACAGGGAGGCAGACAGAGGACAGGGAGGCAGACAGAGGACAGGGAGGCAGACAGAGGACAGGGAGGCAGACAGAGGACAGGGAGGCAGACAGAGGACAGGGAGGCAGACAGAGGACAGGGAGGCAGACAGAGGACAGGGAGGCAGACAGAGGACAGGGAGGCAGACAGAGGACAGGGAGGCAGACAGAGGACAGGGAGGCAGACAGAGGACAGGGAGGCAGACAGACATATTAACATGTAGAGATTAAAAGAAGAAATGTCCCTTTGTCAGGACCCTGTCTTTCAAAGATAATTAGTAAAAATTCAAGGGTTTAAACACTGTTTCCCATGCTTGTTCAATGAACCATAAACAATTAATGAACATACACCTGTGGACGGTTATTAACACTAACAGCTTACAGACAGTAGGCAATTAAGGTCACAGTTATGAAAACTTAGGACACTAAAGAGGCCTTTCTACTGACTCCGAAAAACACCAAAAGAAAGATGCTCAGGGTCCCTGCTCATCTGCGTGAATGTGCCTTAGGCATGCTGCAAGGAGGCATGAGTACTGCAGATGTGGCCAGGGCAATAAATTGCAAAGTCTGTACAGTGAGATGCCTAAGACAGCGCTACAGGGAGACAGGACGGACAGCTGATCGTCCTCGCAGCGGCAGACCATGTGTAACAACACCTGCACAGTATCGGTACATCCGAACATCACACCTGCGGGACAGGTACAGGATGGCAACAACAACTGCCTGAGTTACACCAGGAAAGCACAATCCCTCCATCAGTGCTCAGACTGTCTGCAATAGGCTGAGAGAGGCTGGACTGAGGGCTTGTAGGCCTGTTGTAAGGCAGGTGCTCACCAGACATCACCGGCAACAACGTCGCCTATGGGCACAAACCCATCATCGCTGGACCAGACAGGACTGGCAAAAAGTGTTCTTCTCTGACGAGTCGTGGTTTTGTCTCACCAGCGGTGATGGTCTGATTCACGTTTATCGTCGAAGGAATAAGCGTTACACCGAGGCCTGTACTCTGGAGTGGGATCGATTTGGAGGTGGAGGGTCCGTCATGGTCTGGGGCGGTGTGTCACAGCATCATCGGACTGAGCTTGTTGTCATTGCAGGAAATTTCAACACTACGCGTTACAGGGAAGACATCCTCCTCCCTCATGTGGTACCCTTCCTGCAGAATCATGCTGCCATGACCCTCCAGCATGACAATGCCACCAGCCATACTGCTTGTTCTGTGCGTGATTTCCTGCAAGACAGGAATGTCAGTGTTCTGCCATGGCCAGCGAAGAGCCCGGATCTCAAGCCCATTGAGCACGTCTGGGACCTGTTGTATCGGAGGGTGAGGGCTACATTCCCCCAGAAATGTCTGGGAACTTGCAGGTGCCTTGGTGGAAGACTATTAGACAGATATGTTAACATGTAGAGACTATTAGACAGACATGTTAACATGTAGAGACTATTAGACAGACATGTTAACATGTAGAGACTATTAGACAGACATGTTAACATGTAGAGACTATTAGACAGACATGTTAACATGTAGAGACTATTAGACAGACATGTTAACGTGTAGAGACTATTAGACAGACATGTTAACATGTAGAGACTATTAGACAGACGTGTAGAGACTATTAGACAGACATGTTAACATGTAGAGACTATTAGACAGACATGTTAACGTGTAGAGACTATTAGACAGACATGTTAACGTGTAGAGACTATTAGACAGACATGTTAACGTGTAGAGACTATTAGACAGACATGTTAACGTGTAGAGACTATTAGACAGACATGTTAACGTGTAGAGACTATTAGACAGACATGTTAACGTGTAGAGACTATTAGACAGACATGTTAACATGTAGAGACTATTAGACAGACATGTTAACATGTAGAGACTATTAGACAGACATGTTAACGTGTAGAGACTATTAGACAGACATGTTAACGTGTAGAGACTATTAGACAGACATGTTAACGTGTAGAGACTATCAGACAGACATGTTAACGTGTAGAGACTATCAGACAGACATGTTAACGTGTAGAGACTATCAGACAGACATGTTAACATGTAGAGACTATCAGACAGACATGTTAACATGTAGAGACTATCAGACAGACATATTAACATGTAGAGACTATTAGACAGACATGTTAACATGTAGAGACTATTAGACAGACATGTTTACGTGTAGAGACTATTAGACAGACATGTTAACGTGTAGAGACTATTAGACAGACATGTTAACGTGTAGAGACTATTAGACAGACATGTTAACGTGTAGAGACTATCAGACAGACATGTTAACGTGTAGAGACTATTAGACAGACATGTTAAAGTGTAGAGACTATCAAACAGACATGTTAACATGTAGAGACTATTAGACAGACATGTTAACATGTAGAGACTATTAGACAGACATGTTAACGTGTAGAGACTATTAGACAGACATGTTAACATGTAGAGACTATTAGACAGACATGTTAACATGTAGAGACTATTAGACAGACATGTTAACATGTAGAGACTATTAGACAGACATGTTAACGTGTAGAGACTATTAGACAGACATGTTAACATGTAGAGACTATTAGACAGACATATCACGGTTTCCGTTAAGAAAATAAATATTTTTTATTCACCGGACATTTGAGAAATGTACCTGACCCATATGCATTGGGTGCGTAACCTGATTAGGACATCCACTCACGGTGTTCAGAATAATTAACCTGATTAGGACATCCACTCACGGTGTTCAGAATAATTAACCTGATTAGGGCGTCCACCCACGGTGTTCAGAATAATTAACCTGATTAGGGCGTCCACCCACGGTGTTCAGAATAATTAACCTGATTAGGACATCCACCCACGGTGTTCAGAATAATTAACCTGATTAGGGCGTCCACCCACGGTGTTCAGAATAATTAACCTGATTAGGGCGTCCACCCACGGTGTTCAGAATAATTAACCTGATTAGGTGCTCAGAATGACAGACATCACATTTACATTATGGTAATTCATTTTAACAGAACAATTTGAGGATTGTATTTGAGGATGCAACAGGATACGTCCTTCTTACTGAATTCCAACAGGATGCATCATTCTTACTGAATTCCAACAGGATGCATCCTTCTTACTGAATTCCAACAGGATGAGTCCTTCTTACTGAATTCCAACAGGATGCATTATTCTTACTGAATTCCAACAGGATGCATCCTTCTTACTGAATTCCAACAGGATGGGTCCTTCTTACTGAATTCCAACAGGATGCATCATTCTTACTGAATTCCAACAGGATACGTCCTTCTTACTGAATTCCAACAGGATGCATCATTCTTACTGAATTCCAACAGGATGCATCCTTCTTACTGAATTCCAACAGGATGAGTCCTTCTTACTGAATTCCAACAGGATGCATCCTTCTTACTGAATTCCAACAGGATGCGTCATTCTTACTGAATTCCAACAGGATGCATCCTTCTTACTGAATTCCAACAGGATGCATCATTCTTACTGAATTCCAACAGGATGCATCATTCTTACTGAATTCCAACAGGATGCGTCCTTCTTACTGAATTCCAACAGGATGCGTCCTTCTTACTGAATTCCAACAGGATGCGTCCTTCTTACTGAATTCCAACAGGATGCATCATTCTTACTGAATTCCAACAGGATGCGTCATTCTTACTGAATTCCAACAGGATGCGTGTCATTCTTACTGAATTCCGATGTGCACTTTAAAGGTGTTAGAATAGCTGTCCTCAGCCAACAAGACAAGTAACGAACAGCTAAATCACTAGCCTGTCAATCTACTATCCCCCATAGTAGAGACGTTGATATTTTCTGTTGGTCAGCTTGTCGTTCTGTGCTAGAAAGAAATAGCCTATTCCAAACAGACTGGGATAGTTGTGGGAGGATAGATCCCAAATTCATACAACCAGTAGGCCTAGGCTACATACATTTTTTTTTTAAAGCAACGAGTCTAATGCAACAGATCAGAACGTTAATGTTATTCAAATGTTGATCAACTATTATTTCTTCACATTATAAGCACAGCAATGCACACAAGGCAGTAGGCCACACGCAAATGTGCATTCCATTATGCAGTTAGCAGGAAAACACTGTTGTCAAAAAGGCACTCTATATGTGAGCGGTTTCATGTGACTGAGATACTTAGAAAGAAGGGAGATCTAAGGATGCAAGAACTAGCATGGGTTGCCAATATGACTAGGATTGTGCCTTTGGCTACTGGACAATGAAAGAAAGTTGATTTGAAAACCAATAGAACATGAGAGAAATATGCTACTGGCTTCAATGGCATATGGAAGTCTTTATAGAATAATTGCCTCCATGATATATACGGTAGGATTTTGGCTAGGCTACTTTGAAGCAAGGTAAGACATCCTGCATAATAGGAAGTAAAACGTTCAGGTTTCAAACAATTAAGCATATATTTTCAAAATGTATACTGCCGCCTGCCTACCGTTGTCTATACACTTTAATGGCAAGCGAGCTTCAATTACCAGTTGAGAAATAAACTGGTTTTAACACACATTTGCATTTAGAATTGTTGTGCACTTATAAAAAGCATGTTTTACTCCAGCAGCAACGAACGGGCTGTTTGAGAAGCTGTAGCAGCAGCTCTCACTCTGTCTGACAGATTTCCGCTCATCATGCTGTGATGAATATGATACACAACGACTAACGAAGCTCCAATTTAATTGGACTAAATTATGCAAATAACGGAAACCCTGAGATAGACAGACACATTAACATGTAGAGATTATCAGACAGACATTAACAATGAACCAGAAAGACAGGTAAACATCCATCCATACACCCAGTCTTGCCCTCTTCTCCTCACCCTGATTAGCACCACGTCAGCTGCCTCTATGGCCACGTCAGAGCCCGTTCCTATGGCGATGCCAACATCTGCCATGGCCAAAGCGGGCGAGTCGTTGACCCCGTCACCCACCATGGCCACCCTCTTCCCTGCCTGCTGCAGCTGCTCTACCATGGCCATCTTGTGGGACGGCAGCAACTCTGCAAACACCTTCTTGATACCCACCTGCAGGAGACATAGAGACAGCTAAATGACAGTTCACAAGCCACAATAAAACCACATTTACACCTTCCTGATTCCCACCTGCAGGAGACATAGAGACAGCTAAATGACAGTTCACAAGCCACAATAAAACCACATTTACACCTTCCTGATGCCCACCTGGAGGAGAGAGAGACAGCTAAATGACAGTTCACAAGCCACAATCAAACCACATTTACACCTTCCTGATGCCCACCTGCAGGAGACATAGAGACAGCTAAATGACAGTTCACAAGCCACAATAAAACCACATTTACACCTTCCTGATTCCCACCTGCAGGAGACATAGAGACAGCTAAATGACAGTTCACAAGCCACAATAAAACCACATTTGGGTTCTTTAGCAGATGCTCTTATCCAGAGTGACTTACAAAAGAACATTCCTTTTCATCTGTAATGAATGTTCTGGTTTAGTGCATACATTCATAAAAATCCCAAGCCAGTCCAGTCCAGTCCCCTACCTGATCAGCAATGGCCCGTGCTGTCTTGCTGTTGTCTCCAGTCATCAGAATCACCTCCAGACCCATGGACTGCAGGGTGTGAACCGCTAAACCTGCCTCTGGCTTCACTGTGTCTGCTATGGCTATCATGGCACATAGCAGACCTACACAGAGAGAGAGGGAGAGAGAGACAGGGAGAGGGGGAGGGAGAGAGAAACAGGGAGAGAGAAACCGGGAGAGAAAGAGAGAGAGCGAGGAAGAGCGACAGGAAGAGAGAGACAGGAAGAGAGAGAGAGAGGGAGGGGGAGGTAGGTGAGAGAAAGAGGGAGGGAGGGACCGAGAGAGAGAGGGTGGTTATAGACAGAGAGAGGGTGGTTATAGACAGATAGACAATGGTTATAGACAAAGGGTGGTTATAGATTCAGCAACACAATGGATTAAATGGTTGGAAACTCCTAAAGCTACGTTCCATACCAGAATCTAAAATGAAGCAATACACTACCGTTCAAAAGTTTGGGGTCACTTAGAAATGTCCTTGTTTTTGAAAGAAGCCAATTTTTTGTCCATTAAAATAACATCAAATTGATCATAAATACAGTGTAGACATTGTTAATGTTGTAAATGACTATTGTAGCTGGAAACAGCATATTTTTATGGAATATATACATAGGCGTAGATATCTAACCAGAACAGAAAGAGGAGTGGGAGGCCCCGGTGCACAACTGAGCAAGAGGACAAGTACATTAGAGTGTCTAGTTTGAGAAACAGACGCCTCACAAGTCCTCAACTGGCAGCTTCATTAAATAGTACCCGCAAAAGACCAGTCTCAGCGTCAACAGTGAAGAGGCGACTCCGGGATGCTGGCCTTCTAGGCAGAGTTGCAAAGAAAAAGCCATATCTCAGAATGGCCAATAAAAAGGAAAGATTATGACGGGCAAAAGAACACAGACACCGGACAGAGGGACTCTGCATAGAAGGCCAGCATCCCGGAGTCGCTTCTTCACTGTTGACGCGGAGACTGGTCTTTTGCGGATACTATTTAATAAAGCTGCCAGTTGATGACTTGTGAAGCATCTGTTTCTCAAACTAGACACTCTAATATACTTGTCCTCTTGCTCAGTTGTGCACTGGGGCCTCCCACTCCTCTTTCTATTCTGTTTAGAGCCAGTTCGCTGTTCTGAGAAGGGAGTAGTACACAGCGTTGTACGAGATCTTCAGTTTCTTGGCAATTTCTCGCATGGAATATAATATATTGGGTGTGCATTCTAAGCGTTATGCTAGTGTTGATAAGACATTGGGTGTGCATTCTAGTGTTGATAATATATTGGGTGTGCATTCTAGTGTTGATAATATATTGGGCATGCATTCTAGTGTTGATAATATATTGGGCATGCATTCTAGTGTTGATAATATATTGGGCATGCATTCTAGTGTTGATAATATATTGGGCGTGCATTCTAGTGTTGATAATATATTTGGCATGCATTCTAGTGTTGATAATATATTTGGCGTGCATTCTAGTGTTGATAATATATTTGGCGTGCATTCTAGTGTTGATAATATATTGGGTGTGAATTCTAGTGTTGATAATATATTTGCCGTGCATTCTAGTGTTGATAATATATTGGGTGTGCATTCTAGTGTTGATAATATATTGGGCGTGCATTCTAGTGTTGATAATATATTTGCCGTGCATTCTAGTGTTGATAATATATTGGGCGTGCATACTAGTGTTGATAATATATTGGGCGTGCATTCTAGTGTTGATAATATATTGGGCGTGCATTCTAAGCGTTATGCTAGTGTTGATAATATATTGGGCGTGCATTCTAAGCATTATGCTAGTGTTGATAATATATTGGGTGTGCATTCTAGTGTTGATAATATATTTGGCGTGCATTCTAGTGTTGATAATATATTGGCGTGCATTCTAAGCGTTATTCTAGTGTTGATAATATATTGGGTGTGTATTCTAGTGTTGATAATATATTTGGCGTGCATTCTAGTGTTGATAATATATTTGGCGTGCATTCTAGTGTTGATAATATATTGGCGTGCATTCTAAGCGTTATGCTAGTGTTGATAATATATTGGGTGTGCATTCTAGTGTTGATAATATTTTTGGCGTGCATTCTAGTGTTGATAATATATTGGCGTGCATTCTAAGCGTTATGCTAGTGTTGATAATATATTTGGCGTGCATTCTAGTGTTGATAATATATTGGGTGTGCATTCTAGTGTTGATAATATATTGGGTGTGCATTCTAAGCGTTATGCTAGTGTTGATAATATTAGAAGTCTACTGACGGTACTCAAAGCTATTATAATTTTTCTAATACCCATCCAAACTTTGTAGATGTATTAGTGCCTAAGGGTCAAGGACAATAGAAAATTGGGAGCCACTGTCGTACTTAATGTGCGTCCTACACACACACACACACACACACACACACACCCACACACACAACTCACTGTCGACAGCCACCAGTACAGCAGTGCATCCCCTGCGTTCATGTTCAGTCATGGTCTCGTCTATATCAGGTCTGATCTGGAGTCCATTCCTCCTCATCCACTCCCTGTTCCCTATCAACACCACGTAGGATGCTGTCTGCACCAGGGCTATAGAGGAACAGAAAAGGGAATAGGTGTTACACTAGAATGTAGCCTAGAATATAGGCAGAATGTATAGCATGCATTTCATCAATGCAGTGGAAACACAGGGGAATCTTTAGGCCGTATGTTGAATAATAATTGACAATAAGGGGTAACTCAGGGTTGTGTACTTATTCCACTTAAAAAAATTATAATAATCCTATTTTAGACTACATATCCCAGTACGTACGGAGAGGCTGCGCGTCCATGATGAGAGGGTGTGATCCTGGCCTGGTTCTGCAGTCACTGATCTGAACCAGAATACTGTTTCCCTGGTTGTTGCCTTCACCGTCCTCCTGATGTTGTCTCAGCAGGGTCTCAGTGTTACTGACCTGGCATCGTATACCACAGCCTGGTACAGTCTGGAACTTAGCACACACACCAAGGGACTCTGTACCCAGCTCCTAATACAGAGGCAGAGAGACAGATTAGTACACTTTATCTGGACCCACAATGACCGATAGGACCCAAATATTTTGGAGGTCTTCCAGACACTTGGAATGATCAACTCACGACGACTCACAACCAGTCTCCTACCTGTCAGGTGTTGGACTGAGGTTCAGGTGGACTCACCTGTTTACAGTACTTGGTGATGGCAGCTCCCAGCGGGTGTTCACTGTTGTTCTCTGCAGTCCCTACGATGGCCAGCAGACGGGAGCGAGGCATCCTGTTCCCTTCCACTACAATCTTCACCTGGATGACTTTAGGAGCTCCGTAGGTGATGGTACCCGTCTTATCAAACACCACTGTCTGGATCTGGAAAATACACAATTTTTTTGTAACAAGGTAGGAATAAGGGAAATATTTGTAAAGCGATTCTCAGATTATTTACAACCATACACTCAGTTACTACAACAGTCACAGTTAATCAGATTCAGATTACAAACATGAGGCACAACATATCAAACCTAACTAATGATTTTTACTATAAATATGATGATATTAGTGATCAACTATGGTCTGATTGGTAGTATCTTCTCCCCTCACCTTGTGTGCCATCTCTAGTGGTTCCCCTCCCTTGATGAGGATACCGTTCTGAGCGCCCACCCCCGTGCTCACCATAACAGCTGTCGGGGTTGCCAAGCCCAGAGAGCAGGGGCAGGCGATACACAGCACTGTGATGGAGGCCTGGAAGGCAAACTTGATCACAGCATCTGCCTTGGAGATGCTATTATCATAGCCCTGTAGAGGGAGACAGAGAGACAGTGAAACAGGGGAACAGTCTGAGTTACATTTCAATAGTCTAATGTTGATTTCCTCTCCCTGCTTCCTTCCTTTGATCAACCTCAACTGTTTAAACAGGAAGTGGACAGGTGACAGCAGATTCCCCACTTGATCAGACTCCATTGTTTAAACAGGAAGAAGACAGGTGAGAGCAGAATCCCCTCTAGGCTTTTCCCATACTGCGCTCACGAAGAGGAGACAGGATTTAAATTAAAATTATGTAAATACCTGATTTAGGTGGAATGATTTAGCTAAATACACCCTCTGTAAAGGTTTTACATAGATATCAGTATAGTATATCAACATAGTAAAGGATTTACATAGTTATCAGTATAGTAAAGGTTTTACATAGATATCAGTATAGTATATCAACATAGTAAAGGATTTACATAGTTATCAGTATAGTAAAGGTTTTACATTGATTTTTTATTTTTTATTTCACATTTATTTAACCAGGTAGGCTAGTTGAGAACAAGTTCTCATTTGCAACTGCGACCTGGCCAAGATAAAGCAAAGCAATTCGACACATACAACAACACAGAGTTACACATGGAATAAACAAAACATACAGTCAATAATACAGAAGAACAAAAGAAAACAAAAAGTCTATATACAGTGAGTGCAAATGAGGTAAGTTAAGGCAATAAATAGGCCATGGTGGCGAAGTAATTACAATATAGCAATTAAACACTGGAATTGTAGATGTGCAGAAGATGAATGTGCAAGTAGAGATACTGGGGTGCAAAGGAGTGTCATGACGTTGGCCTCTTTGGGTACAGGAAGGACAGTTGACCCCCTCCCCTTTGTACCATCACCCAACCTACCTTCCCCCCCAACCCAGGGTTGTAAAAATTCCAAGAGGAGAATCTACTACAACATGTTTCATAGAGAGACAAAGGAAATTCTTCCAACTCATAGAATTGGAGAACCTAGCGACATGTGTGTTCTGGAGAAGATATGGAAGATTGATGAAGACTCCAGCTACGAACTGATCCGCTTGGTACAATTTTGTGATACTCAGAAGAGACAATATAGCCATATTACCCTAAAACGGTCTACATGATAGCCTCAGAGATGAGACTGAATCCACATGGTTGTATACAATGTATTATTAAGGATAAAGCTATTTGTAATACATTGAGATGCTATGTACTGATGTTAATGTGATAGAATTATATTTCTGTAACCAAGTCTAGCTCAGTCATAGGCACGCCCCCAGGGACACATACAGGACCAGGCGTCATTTGACAAGCCTGTTCTCTGGGCCCTATAAAACACCCCCTGATTTACATTTCTACAGACCAGGCCTCCACTCCATCGTGAGTTTGGCCCAGAGGTTTGACCAGCCAAGTATTCTACTGAAAGTGAACCATACCACGTGGTTAACTTTTAGACTATCGATATCGACAGAATAAGAACAAGTCTTTGATATTAATTATTAGTCTGCAGCTAAGTAAATTATATCATTGAACGCGAAGACCAACCACATCCATTCTATGATGTCGCTCTGACAGATCCATTCTAACCGAGAGAGAGAGAGAACGCTGACAAACTCTCCATCAGAACAAAACTCTCCAACAAGAATCCCGACTACACATGAGTGTAAATATATATTGATTGCAAATGTTCCCGAATGAGTGAGCCTTCAATTGTCAATTGTTAATATTAATGAACTCTGTGTAACTTCTCAGCTTACCGTTTTATGACCCATTGTCTAACAGACCAGCCATGCTTGTTAGCCATTAGGGCACATTCCTCTACCCATCATTTGTGACGATAGTTGCTGTTTGTATGTTTTCTGTTAATTACTTAGTGTAGTAAATAAATGATTTTAAGACAATTGACGTATGGATGATTTTAGTAAAGACTGGGTTCGTGCAGATAACCAGGAATTTACAACTTTCATGATGAGACTGAAACAACATACGGGTTAAGATTGACTGCTATCGATGTAAAATATTACTAAGTATTTTAAGAGTTTATTCAGAGGATAACAGCTCTATAAACGTTCTTCTGTGGTGCCCCGACTTTCTAGTTAATTACATTTACATGATTAGCTTAATCAGGTAATATTAATTACAGAGAAATAATTTTATAAGTTAGCATGTCATATCACTTAATCCGGCATAGCCAAAGACACGACATATATGGAGCCCCCGTGCGAGGAATCTAAGATAGAATTGGACTTTGCTGTGAAATTCTATATATCAATTGTGCAAACAGAATTGTACAAACAGCCTGCTATCTAAACAAAGTGATTGTGCATTTTCCATTGAGAGAAGCTATTTAAAATAGCCCCGGTCTTATATCGATAGCAGTGAGTAATAAATTCCAGTTTTAGTCCGTTAGGCCAAACGGTACTATTTCTGTCGGTAAATATTAACTTCTAGAGTAAGGTTAGAATTTAGAAGTTAACTGTCCGGTAACCGAGCCGAATAATTTGCCTACCGCACTAGGACAGTGTGGGCAGACCGTATGCGTATCTGTATTTTAGTACCGTGTCGCTCCGGTCAGTATAAACGCTAGCAGAATATGCTGAATGGGGTTAAGGTGAGACGTCGCTAGAAAACCCACCCTTTCCATAAGTGAAAGGATCCTATTTTGGTGCTTGGAAGGATACTTCTGAACCAAGTAGCAATAGCTTAGCATTACGGGCAAGCTAACAGACAGGGAACATTTCCTCTCTCCGTACCACGTTTAAAATTCCTCCGTAGCGCGACGGAAGTCCGACCTTTGTACTTCCGTTTAAATTTCATCATTCTGCACCCTGGTGGTGAAGAATTGCCAGTACATCTCTAGGGGAAATTCAAACGTGGAGCACGGGATATGACGTCTCATTCAATTTAACTAACAAGTGAAATTGCCAGATTTACCTTTTCAAGTGGATCTTTTTTTTTTTAAATATCCAAAATTGATTGGGCGTCCATAATGAGACATTATTAACTTTTTCCAAACTTAACTTAGATGAAGCAAGGCTCTCAGGTTAATTGAAAGTTAATTCCCAGATAGCCTATAAAGGTTTGAGATATCATAAATAGATTAATCAGTAAAATCTGCTTTAGCAAGGCACATTCAGTAAAACCCATTACTGACGGGAGTGAATCCCATGTGGCTTCGGCCTTAAGGGAAAGTATAGTGGCGAATGTACCCTAAACATTTAAACCACATTACTGTTATGATAACTCCGCAATCTGAATTGCTTGGGTATCATTGCCTCATTCAATTTATTTAGTTAAATTGTCGAACATACCTTTCTAGGTTCTTCCAACTGAATGAGACAACTTAAACTTTGCATATTAACCTTGATGAAGCAACCTCTCAGGTAATTCAAAGTTAATTCCCAGATAGCCTATACAGGTTTGATATATCATAAATAGATTAATCAGTAAAATCTGCTTTAGCAAGGCACAGTCAGTAAAACCCCTTTACTGACGCTCAGCCCAGGTAGGAGCGTACCCTAGTGGTGAAGGGTCCCAACATTTGACCTACGGTTTGCACTTATGATATCCAATCAATGGAGATTGTATGAACCAATCGTCTCATTCAATTTAATAAGTTAAATCGTCGAACATACCTTTCTAAGTTCTTCCAATTAAATGAGACAACTTAAACTTTGCATATTAACCTGGATGAAGCAAACTCCGATCTTCTTGTTTGCGCATCGGACACCAACACCACCCGCTGGTGGGGGGGTCCCGAGGCACAAAGGGGGGGAATAGTAGCCCAGACCCATGATGAGCCTCATCGAGGCCGGTGGGGGGGTCAAGACTACGGACAACACCGTACGAGGCCGCCAGAGCATAAATCAAATCTAGTTGTAAACTCTCCTATGAGAACAGTGAGGAGCAGACAGGCCCCTAGACGGGGATTATCTTAGAACACATCTAAGATAGTAATGAGGTGTACCACACTTCCAATTAAATGAGACAACTTAAACTTTGCATATTAACCTGGATGAAGCAAACTCTCAGGTAATTCAAGTTTAATACCCAGACAGCCTACCCAGGTAGGACTAATCATTGGCCTTGATTAATTCAATTTGCTTTTGCAAATTCATTCACGCCCAACTTCCACAGTACTGTACAGTACTGATGGTTCATTAACGTCTATAAATAGATTAAAATCGTCTTTGCAGCTCCCCACATTCCAAAACCAAATTTTGGAAAATTAGGAAAAACATTTTTCCTTTCAAATGTTCTAATAATGTGCAGGCTGTCAGAGGGGGTGGTCCCCACTCGCCCGCTAATTAGTGAACCTCCACCCGTAAATGGATTGATCTCTGACCTCAGCAGCGATAACAACCCTAATTATGCCATTAGTGGAAAAGCAGACAACGATGTTTTCCAAAATCAACCATCGGGCGCAGGCCTCGTAAAGGTTCTCTCCAGTCTAGCTCTGATGTCTTGCCATCCGAGATTGCCATCTGTCCAATACCGCAGTGCACAGCTGAAGCACGAGCAGGTAATGGTAGACATAAAGGGACAGGTGGAGAGAACCGGGAAACCAATGACCAAGGCAGACAAGGGAAAAATTCTGCTAGCTATGGAACTGCGTTTGAAAACTGAACAATTAAATGTAATTGCAAAAACGTATGACGATGAACAAGCACAAGCTCTTCAACAAAATCGTTTTCTACAGGAACAAAATCATATGCTACAGGAACAACTCGATTTAGCCAAAACTAAATACGATGATGTCCACGCCAAACTAGATAAATCTGAAGAGTTATCTACAAACAGGAGCGCTCAACTTGACAACATGCATGCTGTTTTGTTGAATGTTACTCAAAATAACACGGTGCTCCTCAAAGCGCTGCAGACCAAAGACGATCAGTTAATGAACACAATGACAAAGTTGGATGATAAATCAGCAGAACTTATTGAAGTCGCTGACCAAATGAATGATGAGAGAACTCAGGTGATGAGGTTGGAAATATTGATTTCTAAGCAAGCAGAGGAAATCTCATCACTGAATCTCTCGCTCCGTACTCAAGACCTCTATCTGCAAACCATGACAGATAAGTTTGAGACCGAAAGGAGCAGGTGTGACACTCACGTGTCCAAAATCAGTACTCTAAGCGCTCAAGTGGACTCTGCAATGCAGCAGAATTCCACCCTTAGGTACCATCTGGAGGAAATCCAGAATGGTCACGCTCTACAGCGCGACTTCCCATCCAAGCAACCGGAGCCCTGTACTCACAGGAGTGAAGACAATAGGTTTCAGACCTTGCCTCCCTCATGTGTCCCTCAGTCTTCTCCTCTTTGCCCTTCGGTACTGAGTAATATGGCGCCTCTTGGCCAACAACAACAAGGCTTGGCTTCCTCTCTTGGCCTTTCGGACCCAATCTCTCCACAGGATGAAGCCAACCCTCTCCGCCCGCTTGGCGCGGAATACCTTGACAAACTCGTCAAGAATTTCCCCACCTTTGACCCCGTTCCAGGTCAGCCAAACGATACTGAGACGTTCCTAGCTGACATAGAGGACACGTTGGATGGCTACCCGAACGCTACGGGTTCTGACAGGGTTTACCTGTTGAAGCGAACGTCAAATAGACACGTGACAAGGTTCATTCGTCTACAACAGCAACACGTGCTAAATGACTACACTAAACTTGCCACAGCTTTGAAATTAGAATTCAGTGGTTCTGCGACTCGCAAACACGATAGCTCACTGGCTAACACCGTCAAACAAGCTCGGAACGAACACCCACAAGCTTACTATCATAGGCTTCGTTCAGCTTACTTTGGCCTACTCACAGAAACAGGAATGGAAGAGCTTTTACCATTCAAACAAATGTTTCTGTCGAACATGTATCCCACCTTCATTACCTACTTGGGCCCTGCCGCCCACGTTGGCTTGCCTATCTTACAACTCAGAGAGCTTGCAAGCACAGCTTTTGAGGCATCAAAAGTTCACAACGCTAAGAGCCCTGACCACTCAGTTTTGAAGTTTAACCAGGAGCACTCACTCCAGTTAGAGGGTGCATTATCAGGTATTGGAGCGTCGACAGATGACGCACAACAACAGTTTCTACCACGAAACCACGATTCCAATAACCTCCGCGGTCGAAATAACTGTAAAGTACGTAGCCATCAACATGACTACCGCTACAATCGACCCGTTCGCTACGTTCCTGCACCCAACCCACAAAAAGTGTCAGAGCACAAGGGTAACAAAGGGTTGAAGGACGATCAAAACGTAGACCAATGTTCTCCAGAAGTCCCACTACGGGAAGAACTTAAGCGAGAACAATTTGAGAAAAGGGTAAAAGATAAGTCACAAGGACTAGACGGGGAATTACCGGACACCAGGTCCGCAGGAATTAACACCCATAGCAAGGACGTTAAAGTTCAAATTTCTCCCGCTCTCATTCAAGACCCTATCCAGGGCCCGCTTGATCAAGAAACAAGCCCCCGGGCTTTGTCTATAGACTCTGATACAAAAGTTGAGAAGATAAAGGTCAAACGCTTCGTTAAAGCCAAGCCCACTCAAAATCGGAAAAGTCAATCTGCTTCCATCTTGAACAGACATGGCACATCACGTTGTTGCGAACGACCACTCCACTTTGTGGGGAATATGTCCACTAACCACGAATCTAAATGGCCATACCTGGAAACAGTCCTGGAGGACTGCTTAGCTTGTCATGCGCTAATTGATTCGGGTGCGACAATATCACTCCTCTCTCAAACATTGTTTGATGATCTCAAAAGGGCTTTGAAGCCAACTAAACGTTGGTTAAAAGTGGAACGATGCGACACTAAACTTCGAGGGGTCACTCAGACTACCTCGCCTCTCACATTGAGAGACATGCTGAAACTACACTTCCAGGACGTATCGCTCGTTCACCCTGTGTATGTTACCAGCCTCGAAACTGTAACCCTCCTACTTGGAGCAGACTTGATGGATCGGTTACTCCCATTGATGGATTGGAAAACCAACCAGGTATGGTCACAGGCCACAGTGCCTTCTCCACTGACCACACTGTCTTCCCCTAACGCTAGCTGCAACGCAGTCCTTCACGAGGGGTATCTGTCGAAAGCACCCCTTGGGAAAAAGACATTTAGAAACCTCTTGGTACAAAATCCGATCCATGGAGATATTACGATATCTTGACACATTCCATCAGCCAACCTGATTGACCATTCTTTTCATGATTTCGAGCCAGCTGTCTCTGTGAATAAGCAACTTCCCTCCTCCTTGCAGTCGTGCAATACGATAGTTGATATGAACTTCTCTTGCCCTTTGGACACTTCCGCAAGCACTGCGGCCGTCTCAGCAAGTAAAACATTGATGCACAGAGTATACTCTGCTTCCGATGATACACCTTCCGCTTTGTTCGGGACTGTCACCCCTTACAATGACACTAATGGCGTCAGTCCAGCAACTGACCCGATGACCCCCACTGGTGAAACACTTTGCGATATCACAGACCGATATCCTCGTCTCAGTTCGCAGGTAATGAAGAGGTTGCCACACGCGGACGCGATGGGGATTGACATGCCTCGACAGCCACTGAGCGTTTTGAAGCACAAACACCAGGAGATTTGGTTGAAAGGTTACAGCCATTCTCATAACAACGCGGCCGCTGAAAACTCGTACGTAGGGTCCGATCTTCTTGTTTGCGCATCGGACACCAACACCACCCGCTGGTGGGGGGGTCCCGAGGCACAAAGGGGGGGAATAGTAGCCCAGACCCATGATGAGCCTCATCGAGGCCGGTGGGGGGGTCAAGACTACGGACAACACCGTACGAGGCCGCCAGAGCATAAATCAAATCTAGTTGTAAACTCTCCTATGAGAACAGTGAGGAGCAGACAGGCCCCTAGACGGGGATTATCTTAGAACACATCTAAGATAGTAATGAGGTGTACCACACTGGTCGTAAAGGAAGTCCAGTGGACTTGTCCACCTCCAAAACAAATGGCATCAATAATCATTCTTTGCCATGTGTAGGTTCAACTACAATACAACTAGTAAAATGCTCCAATCACGTGTTCCGGTAGATAACATTTCAGAATAAATCGGTAGGATAACTGGTCCCCTTGAGTACCAGTACCAATACTAGCAACAGTCAGTCCAGCTACAATCAGTAAGAAGGTTAGAGATTTAACCAATCAAATTACCATCGACAACAGCGACATAGGAGTCACTCAGAGTGCAACACGTGGAGGGGAATCTCCAGTGCACTCTTCCAATGGTTAACACACATGTCACTAATAAATAGGACCCTCCATTCAGGAGGAAAATTATTAGAAGTCATGAACCATGATCACACCACGTATGACTGGTCCAATACTTAAAGAGTACTTCCGTCGTGAGGTTAGCTCCTCCGTGGATAACATAGCTATGAAATAGACTTCATACCTATCGCCACTACAAAAGTGGAAGAAACAGTGACTCATTTGACACCAATTCTGACTGACCTCCAGGCATTGACCTGAAAATTACCTGACTACGTCAGACTCATTCTGAACAAGTTGTAATCTGCCCGGATACTTGGTTTTCTTCCCTTGACATGCGCGCACATGCACAACGGAACATCCAATTAGGATTTATGCTAGGACCACTTAAGGGCCCAAGCAATATACCAGCCTTAGTAAAGGTGAACATTTACTTCTAGGCCTTTGACTCTACAGCACTCACCAGTTTTCTTCCCAGAAGTCCATAGGTCATCCCTGTAGACTGCCCAAAACTAGTGCATTACAGCTGTAGACTTATCATATAGTTATCAACTTAGGATAGCGCCTAAGCAACACACCAAGTAGGAAAAACCCTAGATATGGCATTAGAGACAATGCCATGATAATCATTTTGCCAGAACATTGGACGTATATAGAATACAGTCCAATTAGATGATTTTTTTTTTGTGTGAGAACTATATTTTGTATTTTTTGTTTTTTTTGTTTATGCTTTCATTCCTTTTCGGTTCAGTTCCTTTGATGCATAGGAAGTGATAGAGCCATAAACAAAGTCCCCATACAACCATCCCTTAGTGCCACAACGCCGCTCATTGGGGAATGAATGTAATCATATATATTTCATGAGTGTGTGTGCGTTGTTAACATCTGCCTAAGTTACTGCCCAGATCTTCCAGTCTGGACGACGGGTCCGGAACGGCGACCCCAAATCCGGACACCCACAACCTATCCTTGGGGCGGCATGCCGCTGTCAGAGAGACTACCAAGGTAAACCACCAGAGGGGGGGACCGCAACGGCGATCAACAACCAGGACATCCCCTGGCCCTCCCTGGGGTACTTTGCAGCTTCCAGGGAACCTACCAAGGTACACCACTAGAGGAGACCGCAACGGCGACCACCAACCGGACATCAACTGCCCATCCTTGTGGTGGACGGCTCCGCTTTCAGAGAGCCTACCAAGTTCAACCACCAGAGAGGACTGCAACGATGATCTACCAATGGGACATCACGTGGTCATGATTTTATGTTGATTTGTAACTTGCAGGATAAACAAGATCCAAACCACCAGGGGGGGTATGTCATGACGTTGGCCTCTTTGGGTACAGGAAGGACAGTTGACCCCCTCCCCTTTGTACCATCACCCAACCTACCTTCCCCCCCAACCCAGGGTTGTAAAAATTCCAAGAGGAGAATCTACAACATGTTTCATAGAGAGACAAAGGAAATTCTTCCAACTCATAGAATTGGAGAACCTAGCGACATGTGTGTTCTGGAGAAGATATGGAAGATTGATGAAGACTCCAGCTACGAACTGATCCGCTTGGTACAATTTTGTGATACTCAGAAGAGACAATATAGCCATATTACCCTAAAACGGTCTACATGATAGCCTCAGCGATGAGACTGAATCCACATGGTTGTATACAATGTATTATTAAGGATAAAGCTATTTGTAATACATTGAGATGCTATGTACTGATGTTAATGTGATAGAATTATATTTCTGTAACCAAGTCTAGCTCAGTCATAGGCACGCCCCCAGGGACACATACAGGACCAGGCGTCATTTGACAAGCCTGTTCTCTGGGCCCTATAAAACACCCCCTGATTTACATTTCTACAGACCAGGCCTCCACTCCATCGTGAGTTTGGCCCAGAGGTTTGACCAGCCAAGTATTCTACTGAAAGTGAACCATACCACGTGGTTAACTTTTAGACTATCGATATCGACAGAATAAGAACAAGTCTTTGATATTAATTATTAGTCTGCAGCTAAGTAAATTATATCATCGAACGCGAAGACCAACCACATCCATTCTATGATGTCGCTCTGACAGATCCATTCTAACCGAGAGAGAGAGAGAACGCTGACAAACTCTCCATCAGAACAAAACTCTCCAACAAGAATCCAGACTACACATGAGCGTAAATATATATTGATTGCAAATGTTCCCGAATGAGTGAGCCTTCAATTGTCAATTGTTAATATTAATGAACTCTGTGTAACTTCTCAGCTTACCGTTTTATGACCCATTGTCTAACAGACCAGCCATGCTTGTTAGCCATTAGGGCACATTCCTCTACCCATCATTTGTGACGATAGTTGCTGTTTGTATGTTTTCTGTTAATTACTTAGTGTAGTAAATAAATGATTTTAAGACAATTGATGTATGGATGATTTTAGTAAAGACTGGGTTCGTGCAGATAACCAAGAATTTACAACTTTCATGATGAGACTGAAACAACATACGGGTTAAGATTGACTGCCATCGATGTAAAATATTACTAAGTATTTTAAGAGTTTATTCAGAGGATAACAGCTCTATAAACGTTCTTCTGTGGTGCCCCGACTTTCTAGTTAATTACATTTACATGATTAGCTTAATCAGGTAATATTAATTACAGAGAAATAATTTTATAAGTTAGCATGTCATATCACTTAATCCGGCATAGCCAAAGACACGACAGGAGCAAGATAAATAAATACAGTATGGGGATGAGGTAGGTAGATAGATGGGCTGTATACAGATGGGCTATGTACAGGTGCAGTGATCTGTGAGCTGCTCTGACAGCTGGTGCTTAAAGCTAGTGAGGGAGATATGAGTCTCCAGCTTCAGAGATTTTTGCAGTTCGTTCCAGTCATTGGCAGCAGAGAACTGGAAGGAAGGATGACCAAAGGAGGAATTGGCTTTGGGGGTGACCAGTGAGATATACCTGCTGGAGCGCATGCTACGAGTGGGTGCTGCTATGGTGACCAGTGAGCTGAGATAAGGCGGGGCTTTACCTAGCAGAGACTTGTAGATGACCTGGAGCCAGTGGGTTTGGCGACGAGTATGAAGCGAGGGCCAACCAACGAGAGTGTACAGGTCGCAATGGTGGGTAGTGTATGGGGCTTTGGTGACAAAACAGATGGCACTGTGATAGACTGCATCCGGTTTGTTGAGTAGAGTGTTGGAGGCTATTTTAAAGATGACATCACCGAAGTCGAGGATCGGTAGGATGGTCAGTTTTACGAGGGTATGTTTGGCAGCATGAGTGAAGGATGCTTTGTTGCGATTTAGGAAGCCGATTCTAGATTTAATTTTGGATTGGAGATGCTTAATGTGAGTCTGGAAGGAGAGTTTACAGTCTAACCAGACACCCAGGTATTTGTAGTTGTCCACGTATTCTAAGTCAGAGCCGTCCAGAGTAGTGATCCTGAACGGGCGAGCAGGTGCGGGCAGTGATCGATTGAATAGCATGCATTTAGTTTTACTTGCGTTTAAGAGCAGTTGGAGGCCACGGAAGGAGAGTTGTATGGCATTGAAGCTCATCTGGAGGTTAGTTAACACAGTGTCCAAAGAGGGGCCAGAAGTATACAGAATGGTGTCGTCTGCGTAGAGGTGGATCAGAGAATCACCAGCAGCAAGAGCAACATCATTGATGTATACAGAGAAGAGAGTCGGCCCGAGAACTGAACCCTGTGGCACACCCAAAGAGACTGCCAGAGGTCCGGACAACAGGCCCTCTGATTTGACACTGAACTCTATCAGAGAAGTAGTTGGTAAACCAGGCGAGGCAATCATTTGAGAAACTAAGGCTGTCGAGTCTGCCAATAAGAATGTGGTGATTGACAGAGTCGAAAGCCTTGGCCAGGTCGATGAATACGGCTGCACAGTAATGTCTCTTATCGATGGCGGTTATGATGTCGTTTAGGACCTTGAGTGTGGCTGAGGTGCACCCATGACCAGCTCTGAAACCAGATTGCATAGCGGAGAAGGTACGGTGGGATTCGAAATTGTCGTTAATCTGTTTGTTAACTTGGCTTTCAAAGACCTTAGAAAGACAGGGTAGGATAGATATGTCTGTAGCAGTTTGGGTCTAGAGTGTCACCCCCTTTGAAGAGGGGGATGACCGCGACAGCTTTCCAATCTTTGGGAATCTCAGACGATACGAAAGAGAGGTTGAACAGGCTAGTAATAGGGGTTGCGACAATTTCGGCAGATCATTTTAGAAAGAGAGGGTCCAGATTGTCTAGCCCGGCTGATTTGTATGGGTCCAGATTTTGCAGCTCTTTCAGAACATCAGCTATCTGGATTTGGGTGAAGGAGAAATGGTGGGGGCATTGGCGGGTTGCTGTGGAGGGTGCCGGGCAGTTGACCGGGGTAGGGTTAGCCAGGTGGAAAGCATGGCCAGCCGTAGAGAAATGCTTATTGCCCAGACCCATGATGGTGGACTTTACAGTGTCCCAGAACTTTTTTGAGTTAGTACTACAGGATGCAAATTTCTGTTTGAAAAAGCTAGCCTTAGCTTTTCTAACTGCCTGTGTATATTTGTTCCTAACTTCCCTGAAAAGTTGCATATCACGGGGGCTATTCGATGCTAATGCAGAACGCCACAGGATGTTTTTGTGCTGGTCAAGGGCAGACAGGTCTGGAGTGAACCAAGGACTATATCTATTCCTAGTTTTTTTTTAAATTGAGGGGGGAATGCTTATTTAAGATGGTGAGGAAGGCACTTTTAAAGAATAGCCAGGCATCATCTACTGACGGGATGAGGTCAATGTCATTCCAGGATACCTCGGCCAGGTCGATTAGAAAGGCCTGCTAGCTGAAGTGTTTTAGGGAGCGTTTGACAGTGATGAGGGGTGGTCATTTTGCCGCAGACCCATTTCGGATGCAGGCAATGATCGCTGAGATCTTGATTGAAAACAGCAGAGATGTATTTGGAGGGCGAGTTAGTTAGGATGACGTCTATGAGGGTGCCCATGTTTACGGATTTGGGGTTGTACCTGGTAGGTTCATTGATAATTTGTGTGAGATTGAGGGCATCAAGCTTAGATTGTAGGATGGCTGGGGTGTTAAGCATGTCCCAGTTTAGGTCACCTAGTAGCACTAGCTCAGAAGATAGATGGGGGGCAATCAATTCACATATGGTATCGAGGGCACAGCTGGGGGCAGAGGGAGGTCTATAGCAAGCGGCAACAGTGAGAGACTTGTTTCTGGAAAGGTGAATTTTTAGAAGTAGAAGCTCGAATTGTTTGGGTACAGACCTGGATAGTAATACAGAACTCTGCAGGCTATCTTTGCAATAGATTGCAATACCGCCCCCTTTGCAGTTCTATCTTGGTGGAAAATGTTATAGTTAGCGATGGAGATTTCAGGGTTTTTGGTGGTTTTCCTAAACCAGGATTCAGACACGGCTAAGACATCCGGGTTGGCAGAGTGTGCTAAAGCAGTGAGTAAAACAAACTTAGGGAGTAGGCTTCTAATGTTAACATGCATGAAACCAAGGCTTTTACGGTTACAGAAGTCAACAAATGAGAGCACCTGGGGAGTGGAGCTAGGCACTGCAGGACCTGGATTAACCTCTACATCACCAGAGGAACAGAGGAGAAGTAGGATAAGGGTACGGCTAAAGGCTATACGAACTGGCCGTCTAGCACGTTCGGAACAGAGAGTAAAAGGGGCAGGTTTCTGGGCACGATAGCATAGATTCAAGGCATAGTATACAGATATCAGTATAGTAAAGGCTTTACATAGATATCTGTATAGTAAAGGCTACTCACAGGGAAGTATTTCTCCACCAGTGGAAAGTTGACAAAGCCAATGAGGATCCAGGAGAACAGAGTGAGGAGAGAGACCCCAACGATGAACGGGACAAAGTAACCACTGATCTTATCTGCAAACTGCTGTATGGGAGCCTGCAGCAGAAGTCAGAGGTGACAGAGGTCAAATGTTAAAGCACAGGTCAGAGGTCACAGAGGTAAAGCTCTTCCAGCTCAGAACCAGTTAAAATTGTATTTCGAGGCGAATCCTCCATCATGTGTTGCCCAAGGTCAGTTCTGTAAACAGCACATATTGACAAATACCTACATCTCTTACCCAACTAAAACTCCAGGAAACAGAAGATCATTTACACAAACGCTAGCATATTACCACCACCACCCTCACCTTAGATGTCTGAGCCTCCTCCAGTAGTTTAACTATCTGAGACAGGGTTGTATCCAGGCCGACGTGTGTAGCACTGACGAGCAGAGAGCCGTTCTGGTTGATAGAGCCAGCTATCACTGAGCTGCCTGGCTTCTTAGTCACTGGCATGGCCTCACCTGAGACAAAACACATCAGAGATGAGACATTAGCCAGGAATACAAAACACAGAGACGAGACATTAGCCAGGAACACAAAACACGTCAGAGACGAGACATTAGCCAGGAACACAAAACACGTCAGAGACGAGACATTAGCCAGGAACACAAAACACGTCAGAGACGAGACATTAGCCAGGAACACAAAACACGTCAGAGACGAGACATTAGCCAGGAACACAAAACACGTCAGAGACGAGACATTAGCCAGGAACACAAAACACGTCAGAGACGAGACATTAGCCAGGAACACAAAACACGTCAGAGACGAGACATTAGCCAGGAACACAAAACACGTCAGAGACGAGACATTAGCCAGGAACACAAAACACGTCAGAGACGAGACATTAGCCAGGAACACAAAACACGTCAGAGACGAGACATTAGCCAGGAACACAAAACACGTCAGAGACGAGACATTAGCCAGGAACACAAAACACGTCAGAGACGAGACATTAGACAGGAACACAAAACACGTCAGAGAGGAGACATTAGCCAGGAACACAAAACACGTCAGAGAGGAGACATTAGCCAGGAACACAAAACACGTCAGAGACGAGACATTAGCCAGGAACACAAAACACGTCAGAGAGGAGACATTAGCCAGGAACACAAAACACGTCAGAGAGGAGACATTAGCCAGGAACACAAAACACGTCAGAGAGGAGACATTAGCCAGGAACACAAAACACGTTAGAGAGGAGACATTAGCCAGGAACACAAAACACGTCAGAGATGAGACATTAGCCAGGAACACAAAACACGTCAGAGACGAGACATTAGCCAGGAACACAAAACACGTCAGAGACGAGACATTAGCCAGGAACACAAAACACGTCAGAGACGGGACATTAGACAGGAACACAAAACACGTCAGAGAGGAGACATTAGCCAGGAACACAAAACACGTCAGAGATGAGACATTAGCCAGGAACACAAAACACGTCAGAGACGAGACATTAGCCAGGAACACAAAACACGTCAGAGACGAGACATTAGCCAGGAACACAAAACACGTCAGAGACGAGACATTAGCCAGGAACACAAAACACGTCAGAGACGAGACATTAGACAGGAACACAAAACACGTCAGAGAGGAGACATTGCCAGGAACACAAAACATGTCAGAGAGGAGACATTAGCCAGGAACACAAAACACGTCAGAGATGAGACATTAGCCAGGAACACAAAACACGTCAGAGATGAGACATTAGCCAGGAACACAACATAAATAATACAGTTTCACAGAGAAATAGTAACCATGCTTGGAGAAACAGTCATTTCAAAGTAGTGTTAAGGAAATGAGGAAAGGAAGCTTCAGAAGCATCTTCTCCAGTATCGTCAGAGTTGATCCTCCACTGTAACCCACCTGTGATGAGAGACTCATCAGCCATGCTGTATCCCTCGATGACCCTCCCATCTATGGGGAACTTCCCTCCAGGCACCACCCTGACCACGTCTCCTCTCTGGACCAGCTCAACATCTACCTGCTCCTCACTGACATGGACAGAGAGATCCGCATGTAGTCAGATTTATAATACACTGGTTATATGCCATATCCAATTCTCAAAGGGTTTGCTGTTCAATGTCAGCCTGGGGTCCGTTCTGATTAAACATTGAAATTAAACTTAAAAACACTCGAAATAGTAACAAATATCTACAACCTGCCTTATTCAATTCCTAATCACAGTGCCAGAAACTGTTTTGGTTAAAAGCAGAAACACCCAGGCTATCCGACGCCAGGTCTAGAAACAGGAGATCTTTAGTGAAGTACCTGAGTACAGACATGTCCGTGTTGAGAGTGACCACCGTGGCCTCGCTGGCCTGGAGGGACATCAGCTTGGACAGAGCTTCTGACGTCTTACTCTGGAGGAGAGAGACAGAGCAGGCTGCAATAGCTATTTTAAAGAAAACTTTAGCTATGACACAGACAGATAACTTAGCATTAAAGAGACATACTCAAGCTACAGAAATAACACCATGCTTTATAGCTACAACTGTTATGCTACTATAAAGACGTAGAAGCATATCTTCTAGAAGATATAGAGGTCCAGTACCTTGGCGTTCTGCTCCAGCCAGCGCCCCAGGGAGATGAAGACAAAGAGCAAGGGGGGCGTGTCAAAGAAGGTGATGGGGTTGACCTTCGCCCTCTCTATCATGGCAACCATGAGGATGACCACGGAGTAGGTGAACGCTACGGAGGTGGCCAGCATGATGAGCACGTCCATGTTGGTTGTTTTGTGTTTCAGGGCCTTGTAAGCATGGGTGTAGAAGTAGCGCCCGCCAATAAACTAAAGAGAGGAACGTTAGAGCAGGAAAAATATTAATTTCAGGTTTTATTTGAAAATGGCTTCCACACTTGGGTCACAAATGGTGATAATTATCTAAGTAAGTATTGTGTTACTTGAAAGATAGGTCTTGTTTTAAAATCAGGCTTATCTAGACTGCTTTCTCCCTGTCTCCCTGTCTGTCTATACGTCCCTAGTGACTGCTGTCTCCCTGTCTGTCTGTCTGTCTGTCTGTCTGTCTGTCTGTCTATACGTCCCTAGTGTCTGTCTGTCTGTCTGTCTGTCTGTCTGTCTATATGTCTATATGTCCCTAGTGACTGCTGTCTCACTGTCTGTCTGTCTGTCTGTCTATACGTCCCTAGTGTCTGTCTGTCTGTCTGTCTGTCTATATGTCTGTCTGTCTGTCTATATGTCTATATGTCCCTAGTGACTGCTGTCTCCCTGTCTGTCTGTCTGTCTGTCTATACGTCCCTAGTGTCTGTCTGTCTGTCTGTCTGTCTGTCTATATGTCTGTCTGTCTGTCTATATGTCTATATGTCCCTAGTGACTGCTGTCTCCCTGTCTGTCTGTCTGTCTGTCTGTCTGTCTGTCTATACGTCCCTAGTGTCTGTCTGTCTGTCTGTCTATACGTCCCTAGTGACTGCTGTCTCCCTGTCTGTCTGTCTGTCTATACGTCCCTAGTGTCTGTCTGTCTGTCTATACGTCCCTAGTGAATACTGTCTCCCTGTCTGTCTGTCTGTCTATACGTCCCTAGTGTCTGTCTGTCTGTCTGTCTGTCTATACGTCCCTAGTGACTACTGTCTCCCTGTCTGTCTGTGTCTGTCTATACGTCTGTCTATACGTCCCTAGTGACTACTGTCTCCCTGTCTGTCTGTCTGTCTGTCTGTCTGTCTGTCTGTCTGTCTGTCTATACGTCCCTAGTGACTACTGTCTCCTTGTCTGTCTCCCTGTCTGTCTGTCTGTCTGTCTGTCTGTCTGTCTGTCTGTCTGTCTGTCTGTCTGTCTGTCTATACGTCCCTAGTGTCTGTCTGTCTGTCTATACGTCCCTAGTGACTGCTGTCTCCCTGTCTCCCTGTCTGTCTGTCTGTCTGTCTGTCTGTCTGTCTGTCTATACGTCCCTAGTGACTACTTTCTCCCTGTCTGTCTGTCTGTCTGTCTGTCTGTCTATACGTCCCTAGTGTCTGTCTGTCTGTCTATACGTCCCTAGTGACTGCTGTCTCCCTGTCTGTCTGTCTGTCTGTCTATACGTCCCTAGTGACTACTTTCTCCCTGTCTGTCTGTCTGTCTGTCTGTCTGTCTATACGTCTATACGTCTATAGTGACTGCTTTCTCCCTGTCTGTCTGTCTGTCTGTCTGTCTGTCTGTCTGTCTGTCTGTCTGTCTGTCTGTCTGTCTGTACACACCTAGTGACTGCTTTCTCCCTGTGTCTGTCTGTCTGTCTGTCTGTCTGTCTGTCTGTCTGTCTGTCTGTCTGTCTGTCTATACACCTCTATATGTCTCTCCCTCCCTCCCTCCCTGTCTATATGTCCCTCTCTCCCTGTCTATATGTCCCTCCCTCCCTCCCTGTCTGTCTCTCCCTCCCTCTCTCTCTCTCCCTGTCTATATGTCCCTCCCTCCCTCCCTGTCTATATGTCTCTCCCTCCCTCCCTCCCTGTCTATATGTCTCTCCCTCCCTCCCTCCCTGTCTATGTCTCTCCCTCCCTGTCTATATGTCTCTCCCTCCCTCCCTCCCTCCCTGTCTATACGTCTCTCCCTCCCTCCCTCCCTGTCTATATGTCTATACGTCCCTCGTGACTGCTTTCTCCCTGTCTGTCTGTCTGTCTGTCTATACACCTCCCTCCGTCTCTCCCTCCCACCCTCCCTCCCTATGTCTCTCCCTCCCTCCCTATGTCTCTCCCTCCCTCCCTCCCTATGTCTCTCCCTCCCTCCCTGTCTATATGTCTCTCCCTCCCTGTCTATACATCCATTCCATACCTCCCCCTCTATCCCTCCCTGTCTATGTCCCTCCCTCCCTGTCTGTCTATATGTCTCTCCCTCCCTGTCTCTCCCTCCCTGTCTATGTCTCTCCCTCCCCATGTCCCTCCCTATGTCTCTCCCTCTCTCCCTGTCTATATGTCTCTC